>NC_079211.1:25649683-25682501 GCF_029633865.1 Lampris incognitus | reverse complement strand
AGTAGGGCAGACACTGGAGATTAATGGAGGCTATGAGAGAGAGAATGAGTTCAACTACACTGCTCAAAAAAATAAAGGGAACACATAAGCAATGCAATGTAGCTCCAAGTCAGTCACACTTTTGAGATATCAACCTGTCCAGTTAGGAAGCAACACTGATTTGTGAATCAATTTCACCTGTTGGTAAATTGTCTTATTTCCACCAGGTGGAATTAGACAATTTGCAAGACAACCCCTATAAAAGGAATGGATTTGCAGGTGGTGGCCACAGACCATTTGCCTGTCCTCATCTTTTCTGGCCGATCTTTGGTTAGTTTTTCATTTTGCTAGTGCCCTCACCACTAGAGGTGGCATGAGGCGGTATCTGCAACCTACAGAAGTTGCTCAGGTAGTGCAGCTCATCCAGGATGGCACATCAATGCGTGCTGTGGCAAGAAGATTTGATGTGTCTCCAGCACAGTGTCCAGAGCATGGAGGAGGTACCAGGAGACAGGCCAGTACACCAGGAGACGTGGAGGGGGCCGCAGGAGGACAACAACCCCACAGCAGGACCGCTATCTGGTCCTTTGTGCAAGGAGGAACAGGAGGAGCACTGCCGGAGCCCTACAAAACGACCTTCAACAGGCCACTAATGTGCAGGTTTCTGCTCAAACAGTGAGAAACAGAATGCATGAGGATGGTATGAGGGCCCGACGTCCACAATTGGGGCCTGTGCTCACAGCCCAACACCGTGCAGCCCGATTGACCTTTGCCAGAGAACATCTTGGTTGGCAGATTCGCCATTGGCGCCCTGTGCTCTTCACAGATGAGAGCAGGTTCACACTGAACACATGTGACAGACGTGAGAGAGTCTGGAGACGCTGTGGAGAACGTTCTGCTGCCTGCAACATCCTCCAGCATGACCGGTTTGGCGGTGGGTCAGTGATGGTCTGGGGAGGCATATCCTTGGAGGGCCGCACAGATCTCTACGTGCTAGCCAGAGGTACCATGACTGCCATTAGGTACCGGGATGAGATCCTCAGACCCCTTGTCAGACCATATGCTGGTGCAGTGGGCCCTGGGTTCCTGCTCATGCATGACAATGCTCGTCCTCATGTGGCCAGAGTGTGTCAGCAGTTCCTGTATGTCGAGGGCATTGATGCTATGGACTGGCCTGCACGTTCCCCAGACCTGAATCCAATCGAGCACCTCTGGGACATCATGTCTCGTACCATCCGCCAACGCGATGTCGCACCACAGACTGTCCAGGAGTTGACCGATGCCCTGATCCAGGTCTGGGAGGAGATCCCTCAGGAGACCATCTGTCGTCTCATCAGGAGCATGCCCAGACGTTGTAGGGAGTGCATACAGGCACGTGGAGGCCACACACACTACTGAGCCTCATTTTGAATCGTCTTGAAGAATTTCCACAGAAGTTGGATCAGCCTATGTTCTCATTTTCCACTTTGATTTTGAGTATGATTCTGAATCCAGACCTTAATGGGCTAATGATTTTGATTTCCATTGATCATTCTTAGGTTATTTTGCTCTAAACACATTCCTCTGTCTAATAAATAAAGACTTTCAGCTGAAATATTTCATTCATCGAGGTCTATATTGTGTTTTTAGGTGTTCCCTTTATTTTTTTTAGCAGTATACTTTGACTCATAATGATACAGCGGAGAGAGAGAGAGCAAGAGAGAGCAAGAGAGAGAGCAAGAGAGAGAGTGAGAGTGTGAGACTGTGATGATCTAATCCCACTCTTCCTCTCTGTGAGCCCCATAAAATAGATGAAGAGACCTGGGAGGTCAGGCACACACACAGGCACACATGCACACACGCACACAATTGTACTTTCACACAAATGCAGAACCATGTATGAACCAACAAATGTGTACAAATGCACACACACAAATTCACATGCATTGCATAAATCATTTTAGTAATCCAGCTACCGTGGTCAATGCCATGCTATAAACCAGCCTGGGAACTTCATATGTTGGAGACCAACATCATAGGAGGAATTAATGAACCATCAGAACACTTTCCTTCTCATTGCAGACAGACAAATGGCCAGGCAGGCAGGCAGTGAAGTGACTGGAGCTGGCAATAAAACGACCCTATTCTGAGTCTTATTTAGTGTGTGTATGTGTGTCCTACCTTGAGTAAGCGAGAATGGAGAAGCAAGGTGTAGGCTGCCTCTGTGTAGTTCTCCACATCCAGATGAAGGTCTCTCAGTTTGTAGAGGTATCTAGTGGGGGCGCGCGCGCACACACACACACACACACACACACACACACACACACACACACACACACACACACACACACACACACACACACACACACACACACACACACACACACACACAGAGTAAAGTCCGAATCACCTAAAAATGCAATTTACAATTTGCCCATTAGATGTCACTGTGGCACATGACGTCTCCACACGATGGCAGTCATCATATCGCCATGATGCATTTTGATATTCACTCAAACAGATGCAAATGGCACAACCATCCCTAGAGTCACTCTTTACTCATACACTAACTTTACTGCACATGCACACGCACACACACACACACACACACACACACACACACACACACACACACACACACACACAAACACACAAAATCACAAACAACTGCATAAACACAAAAACACACAAATATGACTAACATGATAAACACATTTAAGGAGCATCTTTCTAAGAATAATCCACCGTAATCGGGGTGATGCATGTCAAAGCCTTGAGTCCATATCTGCTTGATGTTTTGGAAGCCACGAAAGTTTTATAAGTCTGTCAGGGAGGATAACAGTTAACACAACAGACTTTTACACCCTTTAACCTGTTTTTGATTTTATCTTGGATTTTTTTTTCTTTGGCTGTCTACCTCTTGCTATCTGATTTAAGCTTTGTGTCCCAAAGGACCACAGGCCAACATTTCTCTTTGGAGGGTCAATACTGTGAAAATGGTGAAGGATGGACTTTTGTGTATCTGTGGTGTTCATATTGTGCCAGTCACTCACTCTGCCGCTTTAAACGTTGACTGTAAAGTTACCGAGTCACCGTCTCTCTCCTCAAATCAGTGTCCCTCAATCTCTTTCTCTTTCTCATTCTCACATTGTGTCCCCCCATCCGCCTATCTCTGTCTCTCATTTTCATTTCGCTCAATCACTGTCACACATTATCCTGGCTACACATCCACTTTCCCCCTCCTATCATTCACAGCAGCCTGGTGCTTCTGACGGTCTGAACCCGAGGAGGAAAAAAGCAATTTTTTCTTCTTGCTTCTATGTCTTTTATTTATTTCCTCATTCTATTCCTTTCTTCTCTTCCATCCTGATCTCTCGATTGACTTTTGTTGTCTGACTCGCCTTCCTATCCCTCTCTCCATGACTCCTCTTCCGTGTCATTCCCTTCTCTCGGTCTACTTCTCCCTAGCCTTCACTTCCTCCCCATCTACTCCTCCTTGGCCCATTATTCTCCAAAAACCTTTCCCCACCCTCTCCCTCTCTCCCTGCCTGCACCGGTTTCTCACTACCTCACTCACATTAACTCTCTCTCTCTCTCCCCCCGTCCTCCCTCGCTCCATGTGCCCTAAAATGAGTGCACATGTTGCAGTCAGACCAAGAGCTGATCCCATGGATTTTGACATTAATTCAGCAAGACTTATATAATCCCTTGTCAGATTATGGAGCCACACACGCAGGCATGAGCACACTGAGACAGACATGCACACACATGCGCGCACACACATGCGCGCACACACACACACACGCATTCATGCACACACACATGCTCACATACACACACACACACCATAGCCATACGTGGTCTGAATTTAAAATATGTACATAGATTTGTTAGATTAATACCTGATATACATTGCTTCACGGTTGATGTCTTTGTAAAAGTTCTGCAAAATGAGAAAAGAGAGTAAGTGTTACTTTGGTTGTGTGTGTGTGTGTGTGTGTGTGTGTGTGTGTGTGTGTGTGTGTGTGTATGTGTGTGTGTGTGTGTGTGTGTGTGTGTGTGTGTGTTCAAATTGAGTGTTCGTGCGTGCTTGTGTGTGCATGTGTGTCTGTGCTTCCCAGTCAATGTTTATATGCCTGTGGGGTAGTGTGTGTACATATACAGTGTGTATGTACGTATGTGTGTGTGTGTGTATGCATGTACTGTCATTTCAATGTGTGTTGGTTTCGTATGCTGTCTACGTTGACGTGTGGAGTGTATATATGTTTGTTTGTGTGGGTGCATGTGTGCACGCTAGTAAAGCAGCACAAATTTGCAGTTTAATGAAGTTTAATGACATCTTCATAGACAAAAAGGGGGAACAACCTCAAATAACCCTGCCTCCCACCACCCTCTCAAACCAACAGATTAAGTCAGAAAGACCCACCCACCCACACACACACCCACACAAACAATTTTCATATTTTTCCTCTTACTTTTGTCAAGAGCAAATCCAACACTGGTTGTATCAGAACGTTTTTGTTTCAGTAATTTCATTTACAGTTGAGGGCTGCAAGAAAGTTATGTTAGTTCTCGCTCAGTGGCACTTTTTCCACTATTACACATCACTGATCATGGGAACAAACCAGCAACCCTTCCACCACAAGGCAGCATTTCTACCAGGCCAAACATATTTTAAATAATTTACTATCCACTGAATCTAGTAGATGATGCCAAAAACAGCAGCGTGTACCTTTAACTGAATGAATCTTGCAAAATCAAGTATCATACTGAATAAGCTTTAGCCTGAGGAGAGTGCGTGAGCATGCATAGCAGAAAGGCGCGTGCCTTGCCTACCCATGTGTATGTCTGTGAACATGAACCTGCATGGGAGTGCACTGAATTACGGGTGCATATTCACTTGCTGGTGAGCCTAGCCAGGGTGTATGAATGAGCAGGCATGGTGATGTGTTCTAGCCCACAGAAAAAGTTTTTAGGTAGCCGAACAAGAAGAAGAAAAAAACCACTTTATTTTGTCATTGTATGCTTACAACGAATTGTATCCCCCCCCCCTTTTCCTACACAATTGTATCTGGCAAATTACCCCACTCTTCCAAGCCATCCTGGTCGCTGCTCCACCCCCTCTGCCGATGCAGGGAGGGCTGCAGACTACCACATGCCTCCTCCAATACATGTGGCATCACCAGCCGCTTCTTTTCACCTGACAGTGAGTTTCACTGGGCGACGTAGCGTGTGGGAGGATCACGCTATTCCCCCCAGTTCCCCCTCCAGCCGTGAAAAGCCCCCCCCCCGACCAGCCAGAGGAGGCGCTGCTGCAGCAACCAGGACACATACCCACATCTGGCTTCCCACCCCCCAGACACAGCCAATTGTGTCTGTAGGGACACCTGACCAAGCCA
This sequence comes from Lampris incognitus, assembly GCF_029633865.1. Lineage (NCBI taxonomy): Eukaryota > Metazoa > Chordata > Actinopteri > Lampriformes > Lampridae > Lampris > Lampris incognitus. The sequence continues at coordinate 25,677,144 of NC_079211.1, read as the reverse complement.
AAGGTAACACGGGTATTTGAACCGGTGATTCCCGTGTTGGTAGGCAACAGAATAGAATGCCATGCCACTAAGACGCCCCATGAATTATATTCTTACAACTAATTTGTTCTCTGCATTCAACCTATCCTATTATATAGGAGCAGTGGGCAGCTGCAGCGCCCGGGGAACAACTCTAGTTCTAATTTCTATTGCCTTGTTCAGGGGCACAGACAGGAGTATTAATCCTAACATGCATGTCTTTTTGATGGTAGGAGGAAACCGGAGCACCCATCCAGGCAGACACGGGGAGAACACGCAAACTTCACACAGAAGGACCTGGGATGGCCTGGGGTTCGAACCCAGGACCTTCTTGCTGTGAGGCAACAGTGCTAACTACTGGGCCACCGTGCAGCCGATGAAACATAATAGTTAACTGCTAGCTACAACAGGCTCCACAGCAAAACACCTCTACTGTGTTTCAGTGGCTTGCCCTCCGCTGGGAAAACTGACCTATCACAGGCCGAGAACTCAAATTCACATTCAGTTATTGTTCATTGACACAGCTGAGAAACTGCTCATGAGACACTGACACTCAGACAGGTCCTCTAGAATGAAAAGTTTAGGAAAGAATTTGAGGAGAGAGCGGGAGATGAAAGACGGACAACAAATTTGAGGAGGAATTACTGGATTTGCTCTGCGGTGGGGAGGATCTTTCGGTGGTTAGATGGGATCTGTTACTAAAACTAAGAATATCGTGGGGGGGAATCTGATTAGGGGATCACACAAAAGAGAGGCTATGGAAAAGACAAGAGCTGACGCAACCCGGTGCAAACAGCCATAGACCAGAACACGGAGGACTCTTTCCTTAAAATCTATCAGACCCTTCAGAAAATACAATACAATACAAAAGGAAAAAGAAGAAATGTGAACCGGGCATAAAAGATAAATGATATGAAACCCGAGTTTCACATCAGCCTCTGGTGGCATGGTGGTGCAGTGGTTAGCGCAGTTGCCTCACAGCAAGAAGGTCTGGGGCTCGAACCCCGGGTTGTCCACCCTTGGGGGTCATCCCAGGTCATCCTCTGTGTGGAGTTTGCATGTTCTCCCCGAGTCTGCGTGGGTTTCCTCCGGGTGCACCGGTTTCCTCCCACAGTCCAAAGACATGTAGGTCAGGTGAATCGGCCATACTAAATTGTCCCTCGGTGTGAATGTGTGTGTGTCGGCCCTGTAATGGGCTGGCGACACATCCAGGGTGTCTTCCTGCCTGCCGCCCAATGACCGCTGGGATAGGCTCCAGCATCTCATAAACCTAACTAGGATCAGTGGCCTGGATAATGGATGGATGGATGGACATCAGACTCTGTACAGTGAGAATAGTTTGGTATGGGTTGCACATTGACTGAGGCCTGATTGCACCAAACAAACACGGTAGGTCAGTTCAGTTCCAGGATCAGTTTTCCAGTTATGAATGACATGAGTCATACATTCATCACTGGGTGTCACTTCACAAAAATGATCAGAACCTCTCTCCTCTGATGTTTGGTAATATACAACTGCAGGTCAAGGGCGTATTTCGCTAAGTCGCATTACTTTTTCAGCTTTGTGGAGGGAGCGTTTTTATTGCCAAATTGTAGAATTGTTTTGCATGCATCAAAGCCTCCAAAGTTCTTTATGGTTCACTTTTTTTCTTTTTTTTGGATTTTTCCCCTATTTTTCTTCCCACTGTACCTGGCAAATTACCTCTTCCGAGCCACCTCGGTCACTGCTCCACCCCCTCTGCTGATCTGAGGAGGGCTGCAGACTACCACATATCTCCTCTTATACATTTGGAGTCACCAGCTGCTTCTTTTCACCTGAGGATCACGCTATTCTCCCCAGTTCCCCCTCCCCCCCCCAAACAGGCACCCCAACCGACCAGAGGAGGCACTAGTGCAGCGACCAGGACACTTACCCACATCCAACTTCCCACCCACAGCCACGGCCAATTGTGTCTGTAGGGACACCTGACCAAGCGGGAGGTAACACGGAGATTTGAACTGACGATCCCTGTGTTGGCAGACAACGGAATAGACCGCTACGCTACCTGGATGCCCATGGTTAAACCTTTGTGAGGAGGTTGGACTTATCATGAAAGCCCTTATCTTTAGCAGGGCAGGATATAAAATGAGATCAAAAGCAGCTGAGCAGACTCATTGGCATGCGTTCCTATGGAGGAGGGACTTACCAGAAGATTGACAGTGCAGCTCATGCGGTTGTTGCGGCTATCATCACTCCTCACTGTTCGGTAGTCAAGGAGACGGACGAGGAGTCCCTTCACCAGGGTGACAAAGTGTTCCACCTCTGGCTTCAGTGCTGGCTTCTCAGCAGCACACTCCAACAGGCTATAGCCGACATAATTACAAAGTCAATACCCAATATCGCAGGTGACCGAGAGGACTACTGATTATTATTGATATTTAACTCTTTCAGTTTCGTCAAGTTTTTTTTTTTTAAGGTTATTGCAAATTGCTCTGAAAATACTACGCCTACTACTACTTCTGGTTGCTCCCGTTAGTGGTTGCCACAGCGGATCATCATTTCCATTTCTTCCTGTCTTCTGCATCTTCCTCTGTCACACCAGCCACCTGCATGTCTTCCCTCACCACATCCATAAACCTCCTCTTTGGTCTTCCTCTTTTCCTCTTCCCTGGCAGCTCCATATTCAGCATCCTTATCCCAATATACCCAGCATCTCTCCTCCACACATGTCCAAGCCGTCTCAATCTTGCCTCTCTTGCTTTGTCTCCAAACCGTCCCTCTAATATACTCGTTCCTAATCCTGTCCATCTTCATCACTCCCAATGAAAATCTTAGCATCTTCAACTCTGTCACCTCCAGCTCTGCCTCCCATCTTTTCATCAGTGCCCCTGTCTCCAAACCATATAACACAGCTGGTCTCACAACCATCTTGTAAACTTTCCCTTTAACTCTTGCTGGTACCCTTCTGTCGCAAATCACTCCTGACACTCTTCTCCACACACTCCACCCTGCCTGCACTCTCTTCTTCACCTCTCTTCTGCACTCCCCGTTACTTTGGACAGCTGACCCCATGTATTTAAACTCATACGCCTTCTTCACCTCTACTCCTTGCATCCTGACCATTCCACTGTCCTCCCTCTCATTCACGCATAGGTATTCCGTCTTGCTCCTACTGACTTTCATTCCTCTTCTCTCCAGTGCAGACCTCCACCTCTCCAGGCTCTCCTCAACCTGCACCCTACTCTCGCTACAGATCACAATGTCATCCGCAAACATCATAGTCCACAGAGACTCCTGCCCGATCTCGTCCGTCAACCTGTCCATCACCACTGCAAACAAGAAAGGGCTCAGAGCCGATCCTTGATGTAATCCCACCTCCACCTTGAACCCATCTGTCATTCCTACCGCACACCACACCATTGTCACACTTCCCTCATACATATCCTGCACCACTCCTACATACTTCTCTGCAACTCCAGACTTCCTCATACAATACCACACCTCCTCTCTCGGCACCCTGTCGTATGCTTTCTCTAACTCTACAAAGACACAATGTAACTCCTTCTGGCCTTCTCTATGCTTCTCAATCAACATTCTCAAAGTATTGTATCTGTGGTACCATTCTGTGGCATGAAACCATACTGCTGCTCGGCTCGCTAATTATCACCTCCCCTCTTAACCTAGCCTCTATTACTCTTTCCCATATCTTCATGCTGTGGGTGATCAACTTTATACCTCTGTAGTTGCTACAGTTCTGCACATCGCCCCTGTACTTGAAAATTGGTACCAGTATGCTTCTTCTCCACTCCTCAGGTATCCTCTCGCTTTACAAGATTGTGTTAAACAATCTAGATAAAAGCTCCACTGCCATCTTTCCTAAACATCTCCATGACTCCACAGGTATATCATCAGGACCAACTGCCTTTCCACTCTTCATCCTCTTCATAGCTGCCCTCACTTCCTCCTTGCTAATCCACCGGACTTCCTGATTCACTATCCCTACATCATCCAACCTTCTCTCTGTCATTTTCTTCATTCATCAGCCCCTCAAAGTACTCCTTCCACCTTCTCAGCACACTCTCCTCGCTTGTCAGCACATTTCCATCTTTATCCTTGATCACCCTAACTTGCTGCACATCCTTCCCATCTCTGTCCCTCTGTTTAGCCAATCGGTACAAGTCCTTTTCTCCTTCCTTAGTGTCTAACCTCTCATGCAACTCACCATACTCGTTCTCTTTTGCCTTTGCCACCTCTCTCTTTGCTTTACGCTGTGTCTCCTTGTACTCCTGTCTACTTTCTTCATCTCTCTTACTACCCCACTTCTTCTTCGCCAACCTCTTCCGCTGTATAATTTGCTGTATCTCCTCATTCCACCACCAAGTCTCCTTGTCTTCCTTCCTCTGTCCAGATGACACACCAAGTACCATCCTAGCTGTCTCCCTCACTATTTCTGCAGTAGTTGCCCAGCGATCCGGCAACTCGTCACTACCACCCAGTGCCTGTCTTAACTCCCCCCTGAACTCCACAAAACAGTCTTCCTTCTTCAACTTCCACCATTTGATCTTCTGCTCTGCCTTCACACTCTTCAGCTTCTTAGTCTCCAAAGTCATCCTACAGACCACCATCCGATGCTGCCTAGCTACGTTCTCCCCTGTCACCACCTTGCAGTCTTCAATCCCTTTCAGATCGCGCTGTCTACATAAGATATAGTCCACCTGTGTGTACTTTCCTCCACTCCTGTACATCACCCTGTGTTCCTCCCTCTTCTTAAAATATGTATTCACCACAGCCATTTCCATCCTTTTCGCAAAATCCACCACCATCTGTCCTTCCACATTTCTCTCCTTGACACCATACCTATCCATCACCTATGTTCCCTTCACCACCATGTCCATTGGCATGTTGATGAAGTGAACATACTCTGAAAATACTAAACATATAATATGTCTTCCATTCTCTGAGTTGGTTTAATTTTTTTTTGAAGTTGAATAGACATTTTAACCTTGTCAGAGTTTCCTCATCTCTTGAGACAGACAGCAGGACATTTGATAGGAACACTGAGAACCGAAGCAGCAGGAGAGATGGTTTGGGCTATAATCTCTTTTTATCCCAGTGGGCACAAATGTGGGTCTAGAAACAGGGTCTTAACTACTAGACGGGGTAAAAGATTTAAGTTTCTTAACATACTTTGCTGTTCTTAATACGATTTGAAAAAAAAAAAAGCTGAAAAATTTACTGTCGTATGTATTAAGTACTCAAAGTGTCAAACATTATTGGCTCATTTAAGACATAAAAAGAGGATATGATGGATATTGAAACTGTTAGGCCTACATGGCTTCCAGCAGTTGCATGTATCGCTCATCCCCTCCACCTCCTTCCACCTCATGGTCCAACTTCAGAATGATCTCATTCTCAAACTACAGAGAGAAACATAGAGGGAAGGGAAGAAGGGACAGAGGGAGACAAGGACAAATGAGAAATTTAATGAGGCGATAAACAACAAGAGATCAATAATGCAAATCTAATTAAGATGTTTTTCACCTTTTAAAGAGTTGTCAAACTAAACAATGTAGTCGTATTTGTGTCTTTTTTTGTGCATGTGTATTTGTGCATGCTCACACATATCCAATATACATGTGTGTTGGCATCCATGATATTCTTCCATGTACTCATGCACATATACATGGACAAGAAGTAGGTGTAACATGTGAATGCAAATTACTGAATGTCCACGCACATGTTTGTTTATTCTCCTAAGTAGGGGCTCCCATCAATGACTGAAATGCTCCGACCCTAAACCTCCACTCCCACTCCATCGCTCATCCCTCTGTCCTCTCTCTCACAACCTTACTGCAACACCATAGACCTTAATACCTTATCGCTGGCATCCAGGACCTATACCAACTAGTCCATTGTTTGTATTTAACTTGGTACTGCCTATGTAGATTGTGTAGCCATCAGTATGAGCTAATTCACACTGCATTATACAAGACAAACAGTGCATTTTTCGATCTGTATACTCAGGGCAATATAAGATGTGTATTATTTTCTGCCATCATGCTTTTAATCCGTGCATGTATAGTGCATGTATAGTCGAGACTCTTAAATTCTCTACTGTAAACTTATCAGGTAACACCTTTTATTTACTGAGATATTAGTTGGATCCTTTTTTTTACACACATTGGATACAGAGTTGGTATTTTTTGCACTAGATCTATTTTTAATAGCCTATGCCTCCTTTGAACTCTTGTGTTGCTCTATTTGAATGATCAGTCAGATAAAATTCCCCATAAGTGATAACTTTGCTTATAATAGCACATTCCTATTCTGATTCATTTTTTTTTGAGGGGGGGGGCTTTCCCCCTTTTCTCCCCAATTGTATCTGGCCAATTACCCCACTCTTCCGAGTCGTCCCAGTTGCTGATCCACCCCCCTCTGCCGATCCAGGGAGGGCTGCAGACTACCACATGTCTCCTCTGATAAATGTGGAGTCGCCAGCCGCTTCTTTTCACTGACAGTGAGGTTTTTCACCAAGGGGACAAAACGCGTGGGAGGATCACACTATTCCCCCAAGTACCTCCTCCCCCTTGAACAAGTGCCCCCAACGACCAGAGGAGGCGCTAGTGCAGCGACCAGGACACATACCCACATCCGCTTCCCACCTGCAGACATGGCCAATTATGTCTGTAGGGATGCCCGACCATGCCAGAGGAAACGCGGGGATTCGAACAGGCAATCCCCATGTGGGTAGGCAACAGGAAAGACCGCCATGCTACCCAGACACCGTCTGATGCTATTTCTTAAGGAACATTTTATATGTTATAGGTCATATTTTTGTGTATATGCATAAGGGAGATGGGGAAAGACAGACAGAGACAAAGTGTATATATATATATATATATATATATATATATATATATATATATATATATATGTAAAACTTTGCTAAAAGAAACACTCATAGGTGGGAAAAGTGTTCAACAAATAAGGAGCAAATTAATTAAGTGATTCAAGTAAATTCTTTATGAGACAGTACGAGCCTGTTTCATGCTGTAAGCAATCATCAGCTGTCAATAACGCTACACGGGAAAGAGCATATCATTAACTGCCTCGTCATGCACATCACATGCACAACATCCAATGGGGAAGGGAGAGGTGCCTACATTTAAAAATTCAAAAACACGTGATCGCTAACAGTCCAGTAAGGGGGGGGGGTTAGGTTGCACATAAGATTAATGGTATTTGTCTATTGGCATGATTTATTTATAATTACAAAACAGATCCTTATAACAATGTCTGCAACTGCTGGTCAATTCATTCCTGTTATTCAATGTGGACATTTCTGGTTTGCAAATGATAAAATATTTTTCAGTTAGACATAGACTGCACATTTTATTACTGGCTGAATATGCTTGGTTTTCTGAGAGGATTCTCCAGGTGGTTGAATAATTAATGTTTCTGCCCTCCAATGACCAAACATAATGGCTTAAAGATGTCACATTCTTTTAAAGGTTGTTTCTAAAGCTACACATGTGTGCATTAAACCTCTTTTTGAATGTTCCCTTTGTTAGACCGACGTATGTCTTTATTTTGCCGTTGTCATTTCTTGTCATCATAGCTTGGTAGATAACTCTTTTTGTCTGGCATTTTCTTTCGAGGGGTCATGAGTTGTTCACATGGCAGTTGCAGTTGGGGGTGTCCGTTTGTGATGAGGGTGTCGTTGATTTGTCCATAATTCTTGTGTTGTGGGACGATATTATTTGTTGAATGCTAGGCATGCAGCTGTAACTAACCAATGTAGCGAATTTGGGGGGTAGCCGGGATTCCGCTGCAGCCAGGACACGAACCTGTGTCGCCCGCACGACGGGCGACTGCGCTAACCAGTCAACTAAAGGGTCTGACCCATTAGCCAAGGGCTAATGATTTCTATTCATCCGTGATTGTTACACTACCCCCTCCTTCGGGAAGCACATCCCCGCGCTTCAGCATACCAGCTCCCTTACGCCTCTGGGTGCATGCGCTTCCAATGGCCTCACGGTCTCACCATCCCACTTCTGACACTAATGTAGCACATATACAAGCTGTACATTAAGCCCAACAACTTGTTGCAGTATGTCCATAGAGAAAGCAACCACCCACCCTCCATCTTGAAGAACATCCCAGAAAACATTAACAGAAGACTCTCAAAATTATCATCTAATGAGTCCATCTTCAATGAAGCTGCACCCCCATACCAAGATGCATTACAAAAGAGTGGCTACAATTTTGAGATAAAGTACAACCCACCATTAAATACTGACTGCCAGCAAATCAACAAACGTAGCAGAAAATGAAACATCACCTGGTACAACCCACCCTTCAGTGATACCATGGCCACAAACATTGGTAAGCAGTTTTTTGAACTATTGGATAAGTGCTTTACCCCAGACCATCAACTGAGGAAGATATTCAAAAAGAACACCATCAAAACTAGTTACAGCTGCATGCCTAACATTCAATAAATAATATCGTCCCACAACACAAGAATCATGAACAAATCCATGACACCCTTGTCACAAACCGACACCCCCAACTGCAACTGCCGTGTGAACGACTCATGCCCCCTCGAAAGAAAATGCCAGACGAAAGGAGTTATCTACCAAGCTACAGTGACAAGAAATTACAACGGCAAAATACAGACATACAACAGTCTAACAGAGGGAACATTCAAAAAGAGGTTTCATGCACACATGTAGTTTTAGAAACAACAGTTTAAAGAATGTAACATCTTTAAGCCATTATATTTGGTCTTTGGTGGACAGAAACATTAATTATTCAACCACCTGGAAAATCCTCTCAAATAACAAAGCATATTCAACCAGTAGTAAAATGTGCAACCTATGTCTAACTGAAAAATATTTTATCATTTGCAAACCAGAAATGTCCACACTGAATAACAGGAATGAATTGGCCAGCAGTTGCAGACATAGATATAAGCATCTATTTTGTAATTATAAATAAATCATGCCAATAGATAAATACACCCCCCCCCTCAATTGGACCATTAGTGATCATGTGTTTTTGAATTTCTGAATGTCGCACCTCTCCCTTCCCCATCGGATGTTGTGCACATGATGTGCATGATGAAGCAATAAATGGTATGTTCTTTCCCAAGTAGCTTTATTGGCAGCTGATGGTTGCTTATGGCATGAAACAGGCTTGTACCATCTCATAAAGAATTTACTTGACTCACTGGATTCTATATATATATCTATATCTAAATGGGTCTTTACCTTGAGGAAGTTCCCAGAGTGTGCATATTCACAGGTGATCATGTCAAAGAAAATGGGAATGGTTGCTCTCCTCAGCTCCTCCTCTGGGATCAGAGTCATCTCCAGGATGGGGCCCACCATACCAGGAATGAAACAAATCTTATGATTGCCTGTAAAACAAACATACAGACACACACGCACGCACGCACGCACGCACGCACACACACACACACACACACACACACAGAGGTTTATTTTAACACACAGATCTGAACACGTCCACATGAAGAAATAAACCCTATTGATTTTCCTTATCAAAAAACACATTAGCAACCCAGAAAAAAAAAAACACAAACAAGCACACTTCCTCAATTCTCACCTAGTTTGTACCACATGTCTCGTATGGAAAAACCAATGAGTCTCCGCATATCGCCATACCTAAAAGTGTTAGAGAAACAGAGACAGAGAGAAAAGGGGGATGGGGGTCAATTCCTTGGTTTAGGACCAATGTATTAGTCAATAATGCTAATCTCACTCTCTATAACAGAACAGCCTAATGAGAAAAAGGCTACTTAACTGTTCAGCACAAAATAAACTTCATTGAATACCTGTCTATAGACCAAAGACACTGGGGCTGCTTAGTTTTAAAAGGCCGGGTGGGTGTACAATAACGCTGTCAGTAATGTTGAGACCACTATTGACTTAAAATCATTATGAGTTTTATTAGTGCGTGGTATGGCAGTAGATGTTATAAATAAGAAGAGATTATATGGCTCCTCTCTCACTTGGCTAGAATCTTGTTTCTCTTGGTTGGTGAAAAATGCTGAAGCTGCAAAGACTCCTGGGTAATAAACGCCACCGCCAAGTGGAAGTAGTTATTCCACAGCTAGAGAGGGAGAGAGAGGAGGATGGAGAGGAAGGTGAATCAAGACCAACGAGGGATCAATGTACATGCAATGTGGGTGAGAACAGCACACATGCACGCACACACACACACACAAACACACCTGCACTTCAAAGTCATTGTTGTTGAGGAACTTGCGGTTCATGGTGTCAGCGTACGTATTGATGGCTCTCAGGAACACTCTAATGGACACAAAAACACACAGAGCATGTACAAATGAGTATTGAATTGTGTAAAATAAGTCACCAATTCTTATAGCCAAGCGATAGAATCACACAGAGCACAAACCAGCTCATACAGTAGCTTCACAGTTAATTTACTTTTTTAGATCAATAAAAAAAAATAGCAAGAGGCAAGATTGAGATGGTTTGTAAATGCGTGGAGGAGAGATGCTGTCAGGAATCAGGAAAATTTATTTGTCATTTCATTCCATGCACCTGCACACGTAAAATGGAACGAAATATAATTTCCCTCAGCCCACAGCAGTGCAACACAAAGACAAAACCACATTCAAACTACAAGAACACATATATCCAACATAAAAAAGGAAATTTTGTTTCCCACTGTCCAAGACAGTGAGTGCAAGGATGACAATTGGAACTGCAAGTCTGCATGGGCTAGCAGTTAGCTTAGCCTGCCCTGCTTATGCGTCCTGTCAGACTGCCCTCGGTGTTTCCTCCTCAGGTGCAGTTCCAAGCAGTGCCGAGGTCCTTGGGGCCCACTGAACGTGGCAGACCAGGCTCCCCCAGTCGATCCAATGCCAGCTCTTCCAGCCAGACACCTTTGACACACCTACCCACAATCCACACAAAGACACCAAAAACACAGTCAATGCTAGGCGAGGCCGCCGCCAGACCGCCCTCGGTGTTATCGGAACTGCCTGTCTGCATGGGCTGGCAGTTCGCTTAGCCTGCGTCCTGTCACACCGCCCTCGGTGTTTCCTCCTAGGGTGCAGCTCCAGGCAGGGCCGTGGTCCCTGGGCCCACAGAACGCAGCAGACCAAGCTCTCCCAGCCGATTCAGTGCCAGCTCCCCCAGCCAATCAAGCGAAAACACAAACTTAGACACAGACATGGATGGTACTGGGTGAGGCCGCTGCAAACATAAGTTTGCGCCGCCATGTTCCCACACTGGTACTGGGTGAGGCTGCTGCAAACGTGAATTTGTGCAGCCATCTTCCCACACTGGAAGAGAAGGATGATGAATATGGAGCTGCCAGGGAAGAGGAAAAGAGGAAGGCCAAAGAGGAGGTTTATGGATGTGGTGAGAGAGGACATGCAGGTGGCTGGTGTGACAGAGGTAGATACAGAGCACAGGAAGAAATGGAAACAGATGTGGCGACCCCTAACAGGAGCAACCGATAGTAGTAGTAGTAGTGGTAGTAGTAGTAGTAGAGCAATAAAAAAAATCAAGTTTGAAAATAAAAGGTACCATCTTTTAAGCACAAAAAAGATCAGAATTTAAAATGACCACAAAAGCAATTGAGTTTTTATTATGGTGCTCCTATATTAACATCTATAGTACTTTTACTACAGATAATATTTGCTTGTTGTAGATTTACAACTTCCCTTGAAGGAATGGAATAAACTCTGTAAATAAACAGGTTATTCCACATGAATAGTGCAGAAATATAGTTTCCACTGTATGGATTTGTTAAGTGTGAGAAAGTTTAGCAAAGTAGTAAACTTGTTCCCGATCTCTTTCTAGACCCACGCCGTCTATCTGTCATCATTATCCTCTGCCTATAGCTGTTCCCTCTCCTGTTGCTTTTTCTTTCTCATTTCTCTTCAGTGGGAGTTTCTCTATCTACCTATCAAACCTCTAACCCCAGTCAACATCCCTCCTTTATCATCCTCTCTGTCCCAGTCTCATGCTGTCCTTCTGCCCCCCCCCCCCGGTCTCTCTGCCTCTGTATCTCTTACTACTCCATTTCTCCCTCATGCTCCTTTTCTGTCATTGTCTGACACAGCTTTAGCCATTCAATAAATCTATCAGACGCATGTGTACCTCAAAGAAAAACACTCAGGCATATACAAACACATTGGCACATATGTATACTGCACCCCCCCCCACACACACTTCCAAGTCTCCATTACAAACATGCACACATGCACCCTATCCTCCATCTATCACACATCCCATCATACTATTTCATCATCCAACCTATGCTATCTCTCTGACTTTCTCCCTGCCTGGTTCTGTGCGGATGCACAAGTCACTGCAGATGTTAAAAACTGCAAAAAGGGGCATCCAAGTAGCGTAGCGATCTATTCCGTTGCTTACCCACACAGGGAATGCCAGTTCAAATCCCCGTGTTATCTCCAGCTTGGTCGGGCGTCCCTACAGACACAATTGGCCATGTCTGCAGGTGGGAAGCCGGATGTGGGTATGTGTCCTGGTCGCTGCACTAGCGCCTCCTCTGGTCGGTCGGGGCGCCTGTTCGGGGAGGGGGAACTAGGGGGAATAGCATGATACTCCCATGCGCTATGTCCCCCTGGTGAAACTCAACACTGTTAGTTGAAAAGAAGCGGCTGGTAACTCCAAATATATCGGAGGAGGCATCTGGTAGTCTGCAGCCTTCCCGGGATTGGCAGAGGGGGTGGAGGAGTGACCAGGACGGCTCGGAAGAGTGGGGTAATTGGCCAGGTACAATTGGGGAGGAAAAGAAAACTGCAGTGACGTGAGGTCCTCACAGGAGGTTATATTCTGCTTTGAATGGAGTTAATAACACTGAGACAGTTAAAATTACATCTACCACTCAGTTGCTAGCCTTGGCGTTGGTAAAGTGGGCTTGGAACTTAAAAGTTGCTGGTTGAGGGTCCGCGGTGGTGTAGCGGTCTAAGCACCGGCTTTGTGTCGATGCAGTTGCCCACTGGGGACCGGGGTTCATGCCCCGGTCTCGTCAATTCCGACTATGACCGGACTCGATGAAGCGGCAATAATTGGCAACGCTGTCTTTGGGAGGGGGGCGGAGTCGGCTTGTGTTCGTCACATGAATGCGTCTCTGTGTGTGTCGGAAAAAGCAGTGGTTCGGCCTGGATTCGCCTTGTCACGAAAGTGGGAAGGTGTCTCCTTCGAGACTGCTGGCCGGAGAGATGCAGTTGGCAAACACATGCAGTACGAGGGCGGGTGTTTGAACTAAAATAGGGTTTGATTGGCCGCTAAATTGGGAGCAAAGGGAAAAATAAGAAATTAAAAAAAAAAGTTGCTGGTTGGAATTCCAGACAGGGCATCTGGGAGATCTTGGGTGGTGACAGTAAGTTCGTAATGCTCTCTGTTTTCTATGAATTACTATTGTTGAGGTACTCATTAGCAAGGCATTTCACTACCAATAGCTCTAGTGCATGCATTTTTTGTCAATCATCCGCTAATGATTAAATAAAGAAATAAAATTCTAAGTTTTGACAAGGAGCAAATGATGAAGTATGTAAATGGAACGTATTAGGCTGTGTGGTGGTGGAGCTACTTAAAATAGCTCACAAGGGATGAAAGTTAATGTAAATGAATGGCAGGACTGGCGTCCCAGTAGCGTAGCAGTCTATTTCATTGCCTACCAACATGGGGGTCACTGGTTCGAATCCCTGTGTTGCCTCCGGCTTGGTCGGGCATCCCTAAAGACACAATTGGCCGTGTCTGTGGGTGGGAAGCCGGATGTGGGTATGTGACCTAGTTGCTACACTAGCGCCTCCTCTGGCCGGCTGGCGCACCTGTTCGGGGGAGAGGGGGAACTGGGTGAAATAGCGTGATCCTCCTCCCACGCACTATATCTTCCTAGTGAAACTCTTTACTGTCAGGTGAAAAGAAGCGGGTGGCAACTCCACATGTATCGGAGCAGACATGTGGCAGTCTGCCTGCAGCCCTCCCCGGATCAGCAGAGGGGGTGCAGCAGTGACCGGACAGCTCAGAAGAATGAGGAAATTGTCCGGGTCACACTGGGAAGAAAAAGGGGGGAACCCCCCCCCCCCAAAAAAACAAAACAAAACAATGAATGGCTGGACTGGTCTGTTTTTCAAAGCTTACAACTTTGACCAACTTTGCACAACTGTGATTATTGTTATGTTGTGATGTTGCTATCATATTGAATCACTCTCAACGGATACGAAACTCAGGTCAACTTTAACACAAGGTGTTATGGAAGTACTGTGGATCAGTTTATCTGAAAAAGCAATGCATTTACGAGAAAAATAGCATTATCTTTGAAGACAGAGCTGGCCTTTGCTGTTTTGGCAGCTTGTGGGTACATCTGGAATAGAGGATGATAATGATGCACTAAGAGAATCCAGTATTTCACTGGGTGGACAGCAGCGTATGTCGTTGCAGTACCTGTTCTGTACCATGATCATGGCCATCCAGTCTGATGGATAGACATGTTTTCCTATCAGGTCCTTGAAGAGCAGGAAGGTCTCCATCAGGAAATCCTAAAGTACAAAAAGACAATTTCACAAGTCTGTTAAGTGTGTGTTGGCACGTGTGTGTGTGTGTGTGTGTGTGTGTGTGTGTGTGTGTGTGTGTGTGTGTGTGTGTGTGTGTGTGTGTGTGTGTGTGTATCTGTATATGTGCTTGTGTTCATTCTCACCACAAGATCGGCAGTGCCGGTGAAGGTCTCTATGTATAAAGAGTAGTGGCGGTCGTCCATCTGACTGAGGATAGCTGTCATACAGGCGACCACTCTGGACTACAGCATAAGAGACAGATAGATGTGGAGAAAGAGAGTAGTACATTAATATAGACCGAGAGAGGCAAGTTGGAGACAGAGGCAGAAGGTGACAGGGAGAGTATGAGACAGTCATGGAGAGAAACAGAGAATAGAAGAATAGCAGAAAGAGAGAGGCAGGAGTTAAATGGGGCGGAGAAAGACGTATCTTAAAAGGCAAGTTACCGTTCTAACTCTGAGTGACAGAGATTTCTCGCTTTAGAAACACCTCAAGGTAATCCGCTTGTCTCCGAGAAAGAGCTCTGACACAAATCTAGAAAGTCGTGTGATGAGCTGATAGCATCTGAATTCCACTTCTCTATCATGTGACTTAAAGGCATCTGTTTTGTACAATTTAACAACAGTACGGCAGTGACAATTTGTGTTTTGTCATAGAATAACTGCACAAAGCCTATGTGACAAGAAGAGGGATGAAGGTAAAAAAGCAACACATTTCAAGACAAAATTCAATTAAACTTGAATGAAAAGTGAGAACTACTTATGCTGTGGAAAGCTTCACCAACCTCTTCAGATTCAGAGAAAGGAGAGACAGGATGTGAATTAGACTGTGGCGTTCTCTTTTTGTGTTTGGGGGAAATGTCTCAGTGAGGAACTATAATGATTCATTGGTAATAAAACATCCATATATATATCCATCCATCCATCATCCAAACCACTTATCCTACTCAGGGTCGCGGGATGCTGGAGCCTATCCCAGCAGTCATTGGGCGTCAGGCGGGAAGACACCCTGGACAGGCCGCCAGTCCATCACACACACACACACACACACACACACACACACACACACACACACACACACACACACACACACACACACACACACACACACACACACACACACACACACACACACACACACACACACACACACATATTAACACCTAGGGACAATTTAGTATGGCCGAGTCACGTGACCTGCATGTCTTTGGACTGTGGGAAGAAACCAGATCACCCGGAGGAAACCCACACAGACACGGGGAGAACATGCAAACTCCACACAGAGGACGACCTGGGATGACCCCCAAGGTTGGACTACGTCGGGGCTTGAACCCAGGACCTTCTTGCTGCGAGGCAACTGCGCTAACCCCTGTCCTGCTGTGCCACCTCCACATATATATACAGTGGTGCTTGAAAGTTTCTGAACCCTTTAGAATTGTATATATTTCTGCATAAATACGACCTAAAACATCATTAGATTTTCACACAAGTCCAAAAGTAGACAAAGAGAACCCAATTAAACATTCATTCATCCATCTCCGGGGTCAGGTCGCGGTGGCAGCAAGCTAAGTAGGGCACTCCAGATGTCCCTCTCCCCAGCAACACCCTCCAGCTCCTCCTGGGGGATCTCAAGGCATTCCCAGGCCAGATTGGACATGTAGTCCCTCCAGCGAGTTCTGGGTCTACCCCGGGGTCTCCTCTCAGTTGGCTGTGCCCAGTAAACCTCCAAAGGAAGGCACCCAGGAGGCATCCTAATCAGATGCCCGAACCACCTCAACTGGCTCCTTTCAATGCGAAGGAGCAGCGGCTCTACTCCAAGCTGCCTCTGAATGTCTGAGCTCCTCACCCTATATCTAAGGCTGAGCCCAGATCCCCTAAGGAGGAAACTAATTTCAGCTGCTTGTATCCGCGATCTCACCCTTTCGGTCACTACCCAAAGCTCATGACCATAGGTGAGGGTTGGACCGAAGACTTACTGGTAAGTTGAGAGTTCCGCCTTTCGGCTCAGCTCCTTCTTCACCAAAACGGGACGGAGCAGAATGACCTCAGATTTATCATTAAATTTGAGCAAGTTTTCTGACATCTAGGATTTAATTTCAGAGAGGCAAGTTGTGAGATTTGCTAGGGTTCTAGGATCTTTGTGTTTCAGTGGCACGTATAACCAAGTGTCGTCAGCATAAAAATGGTAAAACACATCATGATTTTGAATGACCTCACCAAGGGGCAGCATGTTTATAGAAAACAGAAGGGGGCCAAGAACTGATCATTGAGGGACACCACAACTCAACTGAGCCATCGAGGTAGTAAGAGTTACCCAGAACAACAGAAAAAATTCTGTTGGAGAGATAAGAGCGTGATAAACTAACAGCCGAGCCCTTGATGCCTACCCAAATCTCTAAGCAATGTAAGAGGATACTGTGATTGACTGTGTCAAAAGCAGCACTTAAATCTAAAAGAAATAAAATTGAGCAGTCACCTCTGTCTGCAGTCAGCAATAGGTCATTGGTAACCTTAACTAGAGCTGTCTCGGGAGCATGAAGTGCTCTAAAATCCGACTGGAAACTGTTAAAAACACTCAAAGAGCGAAAGTTGAATCAGTTCATCTGGACACAATGTTTATCGAGAGAAATGTTTCATCACTCATATAAGTGACCTCTTCAGTCTCAACTGACTGCAGGTATCCCTACCCTTATAAACAATACAGTGGCAAATCAAGCTAGATTGCCCATGTTTTCGTCTGCCGGGAGAAGGGGCCTTATGTGTTTAATTGTCACAGCTTTCATGATATAAAATGAATGTAGTCAAATGACTTTCATTCATTCTAAAGCAATAATACTAAGAAAAACAGCTAATGTTTTATTGTAGTTACTGAGATGATTTCAAGCTGTGACTGTGATTAATCCTACTCTTGAAAGATTTCTATAGTGGAGTTTTAACATTGGAGTCTATAGCACCTCCACATCAAATTTCCCCCTCCCCCCATGATGTCTGTCAAGCAAACATGGTGGTGAGGTGAATAAAGCGAATTATTTTTTGTTCATCAAGTGTTCCTCCAGTTCTGCTGTGCTAAAATCAACAGTGAATGATTGTTGATTTGGAAATATGATCGAAATCTTGTTTACTTTCAACATTTATACCCAAATACATAATGGGCACTGTCACTGCCTGGTCTAAATCAACAGCGCGCTTATGCATGCAGTGACAGAGCAGCGTTGGTCAAGCAAGCTAGAGAGTGAATCGGGAGAGGGAGTGGCAACACTGAGAACAAATGTTTTCCAAAGGTTTTCAATCACCACAACCATGAGAGGTTCTTGATCATACAGTCATAAATGTGCACAAAAAAAATTAGGTTGATTGGTCCAGTAATTTGCGAGATTAGACACACACACATGCATGACCAAATGCATAATCCCCTCCAGGTTACCAGTGGAGATAAAAAAAAATCCACAGTTGATGTAGTGTTCACCAGTCACTCAACAAATTCAATAAAGTATAGCCACAATATTATCAGTGCACTGCCTTCAATTCAATAAGAAAAATGTGCACATCAACCAGGAGTTGGAAGTTCCACCTCACTTGAGACCCATGGCAGCCTTCTCTCACAAAATTCCTCCAGTAGTTTTAGTTCATTTGGGAAAACAAGTAAAAAAATGCAGACAATCCTACCAGATTCGCATAAAGTATATCAGCAAGAAGATTGTCATTAGCTGTGAATGTGGCGACCATTGTGCTTAGTTCACTCACAACCTGCCAAAGGCTCAAGCTCAAAGTTGATGACGACACCTAGGTTAGAATAGATACATTGCAGGGCCTTGGGGTGTTCTGTCACTACACATCAAAACTTGATTAGCTGATGATATGGTCACTCAAAGTTGTAATCAGTTTGCAGTTGGGCTTCAATAAAAGGCTAGCAATACAAACTAGTGCTGGTCCAAGGAGCTGTGATGAGTTTAGATGACATAGGAAATCCCTGCTCAGCCCCAGGAGAAAACAAGTAATTGACATTTCAGGCACACTTCAATTTAACTATGAAAAGCAAATCATGGTTTTGAATTTGACAGGGCCAGCAGAGAAGGCCCTGATGGCCTTGACAACCCACCACTGTCAACCATTGTAGGGGTCATGCAGTGGTGGGACCCAGGAGAAGATGAGGGAATTGTACATGCCAAATTTGAAGGATAAATGGAAGAAAAAAAGTAACGAGAGTGGAGACTGGTTGAAGCTGTGATTTCTTAAGTGTGGCCCATCAGGACAAGGCTGAGGCATGCTCCACAAAGTTGACATGAATGAAAAGACGATCAATATTTTTTACACATCTTACCCAATCCTCTCTCTGAGACTGTCAATCCAGAACATTCTGTTCACTCTGCCTCTATTCATCAATGTACAACTCTCTTTTTTCCCTCTTTTAACCATCGTCCCTTTCTGTCTTTCTTTGCCCTCTATCTGGTAAGATGGATGTCCCTCTCTTAAACGTCTTTCTGTGAATACCTGTCATTTCAGTCTGCCAAATTACAAAATTTTACTCTCAGCAAGTCTTTCTCTACCCACCCCTATTACATTCTCTCTCTCACTTTCCTCTTCTTGTTTTTTTTTGTTTTTTTAGTCTGAAGAATGGATGAAGAATGGCTGATGGAGAGAGTGAAAAAGAGAGGGAGAGAGTACGGGAAGGGGAGATAGGAAGATGATTGATGAGTAATCGAAGATGAAAGATGAGTGACTTCTAAAATTTTGACTGCTCTACTCAGACTTCCTAAATTCGTATGTGTGAATTAGCCTGCCTGCACGCATGCTAATCCGAACACATTTTGTGCAAAATCACATTTTCACCAGCCTAAACAGACACTAATTTGAAGTCACTAAAACACACATACGCATGTATGCATGTATAAATGCACACACACACACACACACACAGAGTCTGATACAACAGGATTCTTCCTATTTTTTTCTCCCTGTGAAAGGGTTTTTCTAGGGAGTTGTTCCTTATCTGATGTGAGGGTCTAAGAGCAGATTTTTTTTGACTGTAGCTAAATTTACTAAAAAGCAGCCATCCATTAGCTGCTCACCATTCACGGCCAATGAGTTTCTAGACTTTACATCGAAATTCTCTGATGTAAAATATGGCATACCCCAGGGCTCAGTTCTTGGCCCTCTACTTTTCTCGCTTTACATTTCCCCTCTTGGCTAAATTATACACAGTATTGGAATAACTTTCCACTGCTATGCTGATGATACTCAGCATACATGCTTATAGGGGCTGATGATCATACTCAAATCACTAATTTAGAGGCCTGCTCAGCTGCTGTGAAAAGTTGGATGTCACTAAATTTCCTGCTTTTTAAATTCAGATGAAATCCTTCAAGAGACTGGTGTTGGCCCACCTGAAGGAAATCACAGGCCCCCTGATCGACCCACTACAGTTTGCCTACTGAGCTAACAGGTCAGTGGAGGAGATTGCACTACATTTTCCAACACCTCGACTCCCCAGGGACACACGCGAGGGTCCTGTTTGTGGACTTCAGCTCAGCGTTCAACACCATAGTCCCAGATATCCTCCACTCCAAACTCACCCAGGTCAATGTACCAGCCCTGATTTGCCAGCGGATTAAAAACTTCCTGACAGACAGGAGGCAGCCGGTGAGGCAGGGGAAATCACATTTAGCACCCGGACAATCAACACTGGCATCCCCTAGGGATGTGTGCTCTCCCCTTTACTCTTCTCCCTCTACACAAATGACTGCACCTTAGGAGACCTGCCTGTTTAACTCCTGAAGTTTGAGGATGGCACAACCATCATTGGTCTTATCCGGGACGGTGACGATTCTGCATACAGATGGGAGGTTGAACAGCTGGCCCTCTGCTGCAGTCATAACAACCTGGAGCTGAACATGCTCAAAACTGTGAAGATGACAGTGGACTTCAGGAATAGCCCCCATACACTGACTCACCCTCACCATACTCAACAGCACAACGTCTGTTGTGAAAACCTACTGATTTCTGGGCTCCACAACCTCTCAGGACCTAAGGTGAGCATCCAGAATAGACACAATCATCAAAAAGGCCCAGCAAAGAATGTACTTTCTCCACCAGCTCAGGAAGTTCAACCTGTCTCAGGAACTGCTGATTCAGTTCTACGTTGCAATAGTCCAGTCTGTTCTCTGCACATCCATCACTTCCTGGTTTGGATCAGCCACCAAACAGGATAGGGACAGACTACAATGGAGAGATTAGTCTGCAGAGAAAATCCATGGTGCCAACTTGCCCTCCCTTTAAGACTTATACACCTCCAGAGTCAGGAAACAGGCAGGCAACATCACTGCCGACCAATCACACCCTGATCACAACCTGTTCCAACTACTCCCCTCTGGTAGCTGCTACAGAGCACTGTACCCCAAAACAACCATATATATAAACAGTTTCTTTCTGCGGGCTACCATTCAAATGAACTCACTATTGTCAAATAAATCCAACCATTTTGTGTATACTGTACTGTACATTGTATGCATAGTGGTACACTCTGTCATGTCCATCTACCTCAGGAATGTATGTAAGTAACCTGTTAACATTTATTTCAGCATCTCTGATACATTCTCTGCACCATTGCACTTTATTGCCTCTCATTTCGCCTGTATAGTCAATCCTTGTTTATATATCTGAAGATTATTGTGTAATCGTGTTGTTATTCTATGTTAAGTACACTGAGAGAGCCATGAAACCGGAGTCAAATTCCATGTATGTGCAAATCTACATGGCCAATAAACTTGATTCTGATTCTGATAAAACTGAGATGCTGGTCCTTGGCCCTGCTAGACACAAAGACAAATTTAATCAAGTAACAGTAATGCTTGACAACTCTGTGATTTCACAAAGTCTGGCAGCCAAAAGTCTTGGTGTTATGTTTGATCCCAGCCTTTCCTTTCATAAACACATTAAAGAAATCCCCAAGAACTGCCTTTTTTCACTTACGTAACAGCTAAAATTCGGTCTTTCCTGTCCCTGATTGACGCAGAGACTCTAACACATGCATTTCTTTCATCCAGACTTGATTACTGCAATATTCTGCTTTCACGTCTGCCACATGCTAGTCTTCAGTTGGCTCAAAAATGCTGCAGCTAGAATCCTAAGTAAAACAAGAAAGTTTGACCATATTACACCAATTCTTGCCTCCCATCATTGGTTTCGTATCCATGTTAGATCAGACTTCAAGGTGCTTCTGCTGACTTATAAAATCCTAAATAGGCTTGCCCCATCATACCTGTCTGATCTCTTTGAACGGTATATTCCATCTCGAACTCTTTGCTCTCAAAATACAGGGCTCCTGTGTGTACCCAAAGTTAAAAAGAAGTCAGCTGGTGGCAGGGCCTTTTCCTATCAGGCCCCATTCTTGTGGAATAACCTGCCTGCTGCTGCCAGACAATCAGTCTGTTGAGTCCTTTAAATCCAAACTTAAAACTCATCTTTTTACCTTAACCTACAATTAGTTGCCTTTAAATTGATAACTTCACGACCTGTACTACAAGGCGGATTGGTTTCTATCTTAATGAATTTAGTAAGCGCTGTTCTGCCGACGAGATTATAGAGTATAGATTGACTATTGCAAACTGCTCTCTTTTCTCTAGCATGTATTTTCTCTCTCTCTGAATTATGACTTCTATCTCGTCTGCCGTAAGTGTGAATGGTGTGATGTGAGTCTCCTGTGTGCATGTAGTCTGTCCTCCTCCCAGGTCTCCATGGTGATGGTGGTCACCACCTGGACGCTGCTTAGTGTCCGCTTCATCACATTCTTTATATCATTTATAAATCCATATAATTTAATTATCCTGTTTCAATGTTGTATCCTTCTCTCTCTCCAATGTGTGACTCATGTCTTTTCTTGTCTCTTCTCCTGTGTATGTAAAAGGTGTGATGTGAGTCTCCCCTGTGTGCACGTGTAGTCTGCCCTCCTGTCAGGTCTACATGGGGATGGTGGTCCAGGGCTGTTCCAGTGGTGTCTGGATACTGCTTGGCATCCTCCTCATCATATTCTTCATATAGCTTATAATTCCATTATAATTCTGTTATCCTCTTTCAATGTTGTATTCTGTTCATTGTGTAAACACAACATCCATTACTCATCTGTCCATCTTGGGAGCGAGATCCCTCCTCTGTTGCTCTCCCTAAGGTTTCATCCTATTTTTTCTCCGTTAAAGTTTTTTATTTTTCATTTAAGGAAGTTGTTCCTTATCTGATGTGAGGGTCTAAGGATAGGATGTTGTGTTGCTGCAAAACCCGCAGGCAAATTTGTAATTTGTGATATTGGGCTATACAAATAAAATTGGCTTGACTTGACACACATATCGCAGATGTCGATACATTGATATTCTGCAGAGGTAACCAGGTCTCTTGTGTTTTCATTGAGACTGTGGTTGCCTGAAGGGTTATGCTTTGATAATCTTCACTAAAATATGGCTGGTTTTATAAGAACACATGCACACATAAGCGCACGCACGCACGCACGCACGCACACACACACACACACACACATACACACACACACACACACAGTCTGATGCAACAGGTTTCTTCCTATTTTTTCTCTGTTAAAGGTTTTTTTTTTTTAGGGAGTTGTTCCTTATCCGATGCGAGGGTCTAAAGACAGGATGTTGTGTTGCTGTAAAGCCCCCTGAGGCAAATTTGTAATGTGTGATATTGGGCTACACAAATAAAATTGACTTGACAGTTTCATATTTGAATAGAATATTTCTCTCTCTCACACAGAAACGGTCTCTCTCACCCCACTTCACTCTCCCGCACACAGTCATGTTCTGCTAGTATTTGCATTATGCAGATTTCTAATTTGAAGACTATGTGTGTGTGTGTGTGTGTGTGTGAGTGTGTGTTTACGTGAGGGAGTTGAGCATGACACCAGAGACCCTGTCAGCAAACTCACCTCTTTAATCTCTCCTCACTTTTCTCTTCCTCTTTCCCCCTCTCCCTTCCACTGTAATGCATTTCACCCCAAAAAGGCCTGGTAGATCTACTTAGTGTGACTAGGCTGATTTAGTTTGCTGCCGTCCCTAATGCCGTTTTTAGGGTGGTAACTCTGCCTATATAAGCACAGGCTGCACACACCACATTCAAAGAATTCTTTCAAACAGTGACACATTCACCATTTTCTGTGGTAAAATGAATGCATACATGATGGTAAATATATACTTGAATACACTGAATTTGAAGAAATTTCAATTTTTCTTTTTGTTTTTCTGCTTTTACGACTTATATTTACATATCTTAGAGGATGCAATTGTCCTTTTGAAAATAACTGTTATTGAAAAAACATCAAACAAACCTGGTATGGAATGAAAGCCCCAAGGTTTATACATATACATATGTGCAAACCGTGCATGCACACAAAAAAAGACAGAAGCATGCTCGCCAGTACACACATGCACCCATATTAGAATGTATGTGCACAAATAAGCACACACACACACACACACGCATGCATGCATGCACGCACGCGCGCACACACGCACAAAATAATTTCGCACAGATAAATGATTCTGCTGTGAGCAGAGGTGAAAATTAACTCTTAATTTCAATCTCTCAATCTCCATCATTCCCCTCCACAGTGGGTAATGGTTGATCAGTAATGGGATTAAAAACAGAGAGCAACACACAAACAAACCAGCATAAACAGCAAACACACATGCAGACACTAGGTGGTCAATAAGAAGAAAGAAAGCCACTTTATTTTGTCAGTGTACAAGGTTACTACTAGATGTGTACTGTGCATTTAACTTATCCTACTGTATAGGAGCAGTGGGCAGCTGCAGCACCCGGGGACCAACTGCAGTTCTTTTTCCTGTTGCCTTGATCAGGGGCACAGGGAGGAGTATTAACCCTAATATGCATGTCTTTTTTTTTCAACACAATTTTCCCCCTTTTTCTCCCCAATTGTCCTTGGCCAGTTACCCCACTCTTCCGAGCCCTCCCGGTCACTGCTCCACCCCCTCTGCCAAGCCAGAGAGGGCTGCAGACTACCACAGGCCTCCTACAATACATGTGGATTCGCCAGCCGCTTCTTTTCACCTGACGGTGAGGAGTTTCACCAGGGGGATGTAGCGCGTGGGAGGATCACGCTATTCCCCCGAGTCCCCCCCCCCCAAAACGCCCCCCGACCGACCAGAGGAGGTGCTAGTGCAGCAACCAGGACACATACCCACATCCGGCTTCCCACCTGCAGACATGGCCAATTGTGTCTGTAGGGACGCACAACCATGCTGGAGGTAACACAGGCATCCGAACTGGCGATCCCCGTGTTGGATGCATGTCTTTTTGATGGTGGGAGGAAACCGGAGCACCCGGAGGAAATCCACGCAGACACACAGGGAGAACATGCAAACTCCTAATCTATACGTATTTCTGTATTTCCTGGTGTACTTGTGTTCACTAAGCTTGAGTTTGTGTGTGTGTGTGTGTGTGTGTGTGTGTGTGTGTGTGTGTGTGTGTGTGTTTCGGTGTGTGTGTGTCTCAACTGGGGTAAAGATCACATGGTCTTTTGCCCTACTTTGCTGTAATTGGTCTTCTCTGAGGACTTATGCTCTAAATCTCCACACATCTTCTAAACAACCATAAGCACACAGCAGATACTGTTTGCATATGAAATGATACAAGACATATTGCATATGTATGTGCCTTGCATGCATGAATAGATTTATTTACAAGGAGTGAGCAAGAGACAAGGACAGAGAGAGAGAGAGAGTAAGAGAGAGAGAGAGAGAGAGAGAGAGAGAGAGAGAGAGAGAGAGAGAGAGAGAGAGAGAGAGAGAGAGAGAGAGAGAGAGAGAGAGAGAGACAGACAGACAGACAGACAGACAGACAGAGACAGAGAGACAGAGAGAGCGAGCGAGAGCTTGGGGCTTGTTCAGGGCAAGGTCTTATGCAACAGATTACTGGGGGAAAAAAACAGGACACAGATCTTGGTGAGGTCTGAGGTATCTGTCCTACCTCTTCCTGCTCATCTGCTTCTCTCAATTCATCCATCTGTTCTCTTGCTCTTTCCTCTTTTGAAAATATGGCTGAGAGGAAAGTTCAAGACTAGTTTAACAACAGGCAGAGCCAGACAGATATAGATTAAAACCAACGCAATGAAAACCAAAAGACACAGAAAAGACAAGAAGTCAGACACACCAAAGGACAAGTACAAGAAGACCTTCAATAGATGTGAAAGACCAAAGTCGAATTAAAAGTGCAAATCAATGAACACTTGTGTATGTATTGGAGGCTGACTGCTTTACAAGTTCACCCAGAAGACTAGAAAAATCTCCCTAGATTTCTTTAATAGTATATCCTGTATACAGAACCATTGCATGGACTGTGTGAAGTGTGCAACCACACAGGGCCTCACTTCTGGCCTGCAATCCTGCAGGGATTTTTAAATTTTTTTTTTACAAGTGTTCTTGACCCAACATGGTACTAAAATGAAATTCCTGTGTGTGAATTCCATTATGCATAGGCAAGGCCACATGAAAAAAATCTAACAAATTACTACTACTACTACCACTACCACCACTTTCAGCTGCAAAAAAAAAAAAAAAAAACTTCGAAAAAGAGGAAGCTATGATTGGTGACACCTGGTGATGGCCTGTTTGATGGGGTCATAGAGGTTCACGAAAAGTTTCCAAACTATTTCCAGTTCTCCCTCTCACTTAATAAACTACTACTACTTTCGGCTGCTCCCGTTAGGGGTCGCCATAGCGGATCATCCATTTCCATCTCTTCCTGTCCTCTGCATCTTCCTCTGTCACACCAGCCACCTGTATGTCCTCCCTCACCACATCCATAAACCTCCTCGTTGGCCTTCCTCTTTTCCTCTTTCCTGGCAGCTCCATATTCAGCATCCTTCTCCCAATATACCCAGCAACTCTCCTCCACACGTCCAAGCCATCTCAATTTTGCCTCTCTTTCTTTGTCTCCAAACCGTCCAACCTGAGCTGTCCCTCTAATATAATCATTCCTAACCCTGTCCTCCTTCGTCACTCCCAGTGAAAATCTTAGCATCTTCAACTCTGCCACCTCCAGCTCCGCCTCCTGTCTTTTCGTCAGTGCCACTATCTCCAAACCACATAACATAGCTGGTCTCACAACCATCTTGTAAACCTTCCCTTTAACTCTTGCTGGTACCCTTCTGTCGCAAATCACTCCTGACACTCTTCTCCACCCTATCCACCCTGCCTACACTCTCTTCTTTCCCTCTCTACTGCACTCCCCGTTACTTTGGACAGCTGATCCCAAGTATTTAAACTCATACGCCTTCGTCACCTCTACTCTTTGCATCCTCACAATTCCACTGTCCTCACTCTCATTCATGCATATGTATTCCGTGTTGCTCCTACTGACTTTCATTCCTCTTCTCTCCAGTCCATACCTCCACCTCTCCAGGTTCTCCTCAACCTGCACCCTACTCTCGCTACAGATCACAATGTCATCCGCAAACATCAGAGTCCACGGAGACTCCTGCCTGATCTCGTCCGTCAACCTGTCCATCACCACTGCAAACAAGAAAGGGGTCAGAGCCAATCCTTGATGTAATCCCACCTCCACCTTGAACCCATCTGTCATTCCAACCGCGAACCTCACCATTGTCACACTTCCCTCATACATATCCTGCACCACTCCTACATACTTCTCTGCAACTCCCGACTTCCTCATACAATACCACACCTCCTCTTTCAGTACCCTGTTATATGCTTTCTCTAAATCCTCAGAGACACAATGTAACTCCTTCTGGCTTTCGCTATACTGCTCAGTCAACATTCTCAAAGCAAATATCACATCTGTGGTGCCCTTTCATGGCATGAAACCATACTACTGCTAGCTAATCGTCACCTCAC
>NC_079211.1:25627183-25644683 GCF_029633865.1 Lampris incognitus | reverse complement strand
TTTTTTAAGCTGTGTATTATACCTCATCATAAGAGCCAGTGTAGATTTGAATGTGGGATTATTCTGCAATATCCCTCCTTTCATACACTAAGGCTGCTTCTCTACATCTGTGAGTGAGTGAGTGAGTGAGTGAGTGAGTGAGTGAGTGTGTGTGTGTGTGTGTGTTTTCAAACATAAATCTTAAATGAACTAGACAGGTCAGTTTAGAAAAAACTGTAACAATGGTGCACAACATGGGAATGTGTGCGTGTGTGTGTGTGTTCCTTTGATGCAGTCAAAAAAAAGTGGGCATCTGTGTGAGGGGTGGGGGGCTGGGTATGTCAGTGGCACAGCCAATTAATGCATGTATGTGTGGACTTTGTGTGTGTGTATGTGTGTAAGATGTTAGTGACCTTAACACACACATGCATGCACACGTGTGTGTGTGTTTGTGTGTGTGTGCGTGTGTGTGTGTGTTGGCCATACTTCTACTCACGAGGGGATTCATCAGTGACTCTGAGCCACCAAACTAGACAGACTGAGGGAGTGATGGGAGAGATGATGGGGGAGCCAGTCATGTTTGCTTACCCCAGTTTGTTTACTTGTTTGGGTTGCGTGACTGTGCCAGTGAAAGCAAGGGACTGACTGATGGATGGAACAGGGTGGGCGTGATGAACCGGTGAAAAAAGAAACACCAAAACACACACAGCTGCTCACACGCACGCACGCACGCACGCACGCACGCACACACACACACACACACACACACACACACACGTGTTAAGGTCACCTATAGTCACCCCAACAAGCAGACATTCAGGAAGAGATGAGAGCCAGACAGACAAGGGGGGCCAGAAGGTCAGAATGGCAGAAAGACAAATGTGAAAGGGGGCAGAGGGTCAGCGTTGGCACAGTGTGATGGGAAGATCAGAGGAGGATAGAGAGGATCGAGGGTTAATGAAGGAAAAATTGGATAGGACATGGGGGGGCAGAATGACCAATATGGAAGACAGTGTGGGCAAAGAGGAAAGCACACAGGAGAGAAGAGTGAGCAATCTGAAGAGAGGGCCAACTGTAATGGCAGAAGTAGAGGGGTGATAATTAGAGGGGGGGGGGTGGGGGAGATGAGAACAGAATGATGAAAGGAAAGAAAAAAAAGAGGGAACATAGTCTGAACAAGAAGAGGATGGGTATACATTACACCCCCATTTGCAATGCTGATAAGCTGTGTGTGTGCATGTGTTTGAATATGTCCCCACCACAACACTGCCATTCACACACACGCACACACACAGAGAAAAGTTCGTTTTGCTTTCCCTTGGTTAGTTTACATCTAGTTTTCCGCTCTCTTGGCTTTGTCTTCCATTTTCACACAAACACACACATTTTGCAGTGATTTCCATCTGTTGTTTATCCAGCACACATCCTCTTGCTGGTTACTGAACAAAATAATCTGGGGCAGATGTATTTATGATATTACACTCTGCTAGGATCTCACCAATCTCTAATTTATAGACATCGGAGTGGCTGGGACTGCCCCCGGTCCCAACCACAAAACTCCACAGCGTACGCCGCTTTGTTCCTTTGGGTGTCCATTGGTGAGAATGAGGCATTACTATTGTTCAGCCTCCTCATGCAATATGGCTTTATTTCAGCAGGGAACAGTATAATCAAGCAGAAATACCAAATACTTTTCCTAACAAACTTTCCTTGTCCCACTTACACATCTCTAATCTCCCACCCCCGCGCAGATGCACACACTCCAAACGCACACACCAATGCATGATATGGCCGTGTAGTATGCCATGACAAACCACATGTACACATACTCGTATTTATGCATGCACACACGCACGCACGCACGCACGCGTGCAAGCGCGCGCGCGCGCGCGCGCACACACACACACACACACACACACACACACACACACACACACTATAGTGTAGATGCACATGTACAGACACAGAAGGGTGTCCAGGGGCAGGGATTTATGCTGCTGGCTAACAGGGCTGTGCTCTATCAGTCTGGAGCCACTATAGTCCTGGGGGCCCCCAGCGGAGCCCAGGAACTGTTTACCTTCAGCTATGACTCCTGAAGCAAGCTTTCTATGGGCTTCAGGGGAGGTTAGTTTAAAAAAAAAAAGAAAAAAGAGTCAAACCTCCAAGTACTGATCTTGCTTAACTCCCCAACATTTTTTTTCTGAGCACTAAAGTTATCCTTGGGAATGGATTTTTCTTTTTTCTGTTTCCTTTTGGTCTCCACACTTTAGGTCAGTGGTGAGATTGCTGTTCGGGTCTAAATTCACCTTTTGTAACTTCTTCCGCATATTTTCTAATAGTTTTCAAAGTTCTTCAGATACCATAAAGCAAGGAAATAAAGCTTTATATATATATATATATATATATATATATATATATATATATATATATATATATATATATATAGGCTCCAGCATCCATGCCACCCTGAGAGCAGGATAAGCGGTTCGGATAATGGATGGATGGATGGGTGGATATTTTGTTACGAAAGCCGGGCAGGATGGTTTGAAAGTTCGTAAGCTAGGGGCATCCGGATAGCGTTGCAGTCTATTCCATTGCCTACCAACATGGGGAACATTGTATCGAATCCCCATGTTACCTCCAGCTTGGTCGTGCGTCCCTACAGACACAAGCGGCCATGTCTGCGGGTGGGAAGCCGGATGTGACTATGTGTCCTGGTCGCTGTACTAGCGCCTCCTCTGGTTGGCTGACGTGCCTGTTCTGGAGGGAGGGGGAACTGGGGGGTATAGCGTGATCTTCCCATGCATCACGTTCCCCTGGCAAAATTCCTCACTGTCAGGGGAAAAGAAGTGGCTGACGACTGCACTTGTATTGGAGGAGGCATGTGGTAGTCTGCAGCCCTCCCTGAATCGGCAGAGGGGGTGGAGCAGTGACCAGGACGGCTCGGAAGGATAGGGTAACTGGCCAAGTATAATTGGGGAGAAAAAAGGGGAAATCCAAAAAAAAAAAAAGAAAGTTCGTAAACTAGATCTGAACCCCTATCATAACTATCACATATCACAAAGATAGCATACATGTGCAAACCATAACATATTATAAAGTGTTATGCAGAATGTGGACAGCCTGCTAAATCTCAAAGATGCTCAGGCAATAACATCGTACTTAATATCGGAGAGGATTTTCAAAGCAATATTCTAGTTGCTACAAAGCACCTCATATTGTGAGGCAGCATTATACCACCTTCACCACCAAGGAATAAACTTCTGACACATTTCAGTGTCGCAGCTTGCTTACGACACAATGGTTCCCAATGGCTTAACTGTC
Source organism: Lampris incognitus (assembly GCF_029633865.1). Taxonomy (NCBI): domain Eukaryota; kingdom Metazoa; phylum Chordata; class Actinopteri; order Lampriformes; family Lampridae; genus Lampris; species Lampris incognitus. The sequence continues at coordinate 25,641,380 of NC_079211.1, read as the reverse complement.
TGGCTGGATAAGACACTTCTGTGAGAGCCATGCTATCTGTGAGGTGCCAAATGTACCCCGAACAATACTTGACAATGAGGATGCATAATGAATGACGCTGTGCTGGCTAGACCCGTACGGCTCTTGGCTCATGGGTAGAAATGATCATTCAAGTGCATGATCCCTTACAAATACACTTGCATCCAATTAGAAACACACAACACAGTAGATTGTGGCACCACCAAGCATACCGCAGAAATAGCTGGACAGGTTTTTTTTATTTGTTTTGATGCTTGTTAACATCCCATTTGTCATCACTGATCTATTGTGTGCTCCTTGCAGTATACCGCTTCACAACAAATACATTTCTCCATCATTGCTTTTCTGAATTGAAATGAATACCTCTTTTCAGATGAGAGCTAAAAAACAAAGTTGATTTTTTTTTTGCAGCATAGCAATCCAACCTTTCCATTTTCAGCTTGTGAAAATTAGTTGTCATGAAATACAATGTCAATCAAAACATAAACAAACTGAAATATATCCACTGACTATATCCATATCTAGCATCCCAGAGAAAAACATAGCCAGGGATAACTACACTTCCCCAAATGCACACATTTCTCCAGGGGCCAATAAACTGGTCTGATCATGAGCGTGGGAGGGGGGGGAGAGAATGAGTGAGTAAGTGAGAGAGAGACAGACAGACAGAGAGAGAGAGAGACAGAGAGAAAGAGAGAGAGGGAGAGATCAACAAGGTGGAGGGAGAGAAGCCGTTTGATTACAGTGCAATAAAGTGAATCTCTGCCCCCCTCCATAACACGCGCCCGCCGTCAATCGACAGTTGAAAAATGAGGTTCACCTTGAAACGACAGGGGACTCCATTTGCCGGGGCGTTCGGCACTTTGTAAATACTGCAAAAGCATGGGGCGTGTGCTTAGTTGCACTCACAGAAAACCACCCAACACACTCACACACAGACATGTAGGGCCTCTCTCAGGCAAATATATTCATTCACTCTATTTCACTGAATCTCCAGGATACACCGACTGATAAACTGAAGGCACTGCATGCAAAAGCAGAGTTTATATACAAACACTGCACCCTCTCAAGAGAAACTCCCTGTAATGTTTGAAGGGTGTTTTGAGTGTGCGTGCATCGCTCTGTGTGTGTGTGTGTGTGTGTGTGTGTGTGTGTGTGTGTGTGTGTGTGTGTGTGTGTGTGTGTGTGTGTGTGTGTGTGTGTATGTGTGCTTGGTGACAGATGCTCAAACAGACTTGCGGTGTGTATTGATTGCTGGCGGGCAATGAGAGCAGCTCCTCTAGTCTCCCTTTTTATGTCGCTCTCTTTACTCCTCTCTTTTGCTCTGACTCGCTCTTTCTTTCCCTCTCTTTCTCACTCTCTTTTCTGTCGTCTCCCTTTTCATTCTTTCACAAACTCCTATCAAACACTTTTGGAATTTTCTACTTAAGCAAATGCGCCTTCACATCTCCAACAGACAGACACACAAACATTCGCACGCACGCCACTTTCATCCAGTCTGCGAGCCTTCCCCCTTCCTCTGATCCCTCGCTGCATCCCTCTACGCCGTTTTCTATTCCTCCCATTTTACCGCTCTCTCCTCCGCCGCTCTTTCTTCTCCTCCCTCCATCCCTCACCACAGTCGCACCCCAGAACCCCTGGCCCACCGCTTTACCTCGTCATTCACCCCCCCTCCCCGATTCTCTGCACAGCCGGAGGTGCGATGTGGGTGAGAGAATAAGATTAACTATAGACAGAGGAAGGAGAGCAGGATAGAGCAAGAGAGAGAGAGAGAACGAGAGAGGGAGGGAGGGAGCAAATACAAGACGGTGGGGCAGACATGGAAAAGCTAGATATGAGAGGAAAGAGGTAACGAAAAAGAAAAGTAACACACACTGACAGGGAAGCATGTAAGACAGGGAAGAGGAGGAGCAGGACAAAAGGAGAACCAGACTGGGAAACAGAGAGAGAGGGAGAGTTAGAGAGAGAGACTAAGGAGACGTAGAGACCAAAAGGGTAAAAAAAAATGCAAGAGTGATTTCTCAGGACTTTAAGCGTCTTTTTTTGCCAGATAAGTTGTAGGTCAGAGGTGAATAATGAGGTTTTTGATGGCACTGTCTAGGAAAGAAGAAAGATCAACCATAATCAGCCACACATGTGCGCACACACGCACACACACACACACACACACACACACACACACATATATATATATATATAGCTTTCATCAACACCATTGATGGTTTCAGAACAAAACGCTATATACACTCACTGGCCACTTTATTAGGTACACCTTGCTAGTACCGGGTTGGACCCCCTTTTGCCTTCAGAACTGCCTTAATCCTTCGTGGCATAGATTCAACAAGGTACTGGAAACATTCCTCAGAGAGTTTGGTCCATAATGACATGATAGCATCACGCAGTTGCTGCAGATTTGTCGGCTGCACATCCATGATGCGAATCTCCCGATCCACCACATCCCAAAGGTGCTCTATTGGATTGAGATCTGGTGACTGTGGAGGCAATTTGAGTACAGTGAACTCATTGTCATGTTCAAGAAACCAGTCTGAGATGATTCGAGCTTTATGACATGGCGCGTTATCCTGCTGGAAGTAGCCATCAGATGATGGGAACACTGTGGTCATAAAGGGATGGACATGGTCAGCAACAATACTCAGGTAGGCTGTGGCGTTGACACGATGCTCAATTGGTACTAAGGGGCCCAAAGTGTGCCAAGAAAATATCCCCCACACCATTACACCACCACCACCAGCCTGAACCGTTGATAAAAGGCAGGATGGATCCATGCTTTCATGTTGTTGATGCCAAATTCTGACCCTACCATCCGAATGTCGCAGCAGAAATCGAGACTCATCAGACCAGGCAACGTTTTTCCAATCTTCTATTGTCCAATTTTGGTGAGCCTCTGCGAATTGGAGCCTCAGTTTCCTGTTCTTAGCGGACAGGAGTGGCACCCGGTGTGGTCTTCTGCTGCTGTAGCCCATCTGCCTCAAGGTTCGACATGTTGTGCATTCAGAGATGCTCTTCTGCATACCTCGGTTGTAATGAGTGGTTATTTGAGTTACTGTTGACTTTCTATCAGCTCGAACCAGTCTGGCCATTCTCCTCTGACCTCTGGCATCAACAAGGCATTTTCGCCCACAGAACTGCCGCTCACTGGATATTTTCTCTTTTTCGGACCATTCTCTGTAAACCCTAGAGATGGTTGTGCGTGAAAATCCCAGTAGATCAGCAGTTTCTGAAATACTCAGACCAGCCCGTCTGGCACCAACAACCATGCCACGTTCAAAGTCACTTAAATCACCTTTCTTCCCCATTCTGATGCTCGGTTTGAACTTCAGCAGATCGTCTTGACCATGTCTACATGCCTAAATGCATTGAGTTGCTGCCATGTGATTGGCTGATTAGAAATTTGCGTTAACGAGCAGTTGGACAGGTGTGCCTAATAAAGTGGCCGGTGAGTGTACATATATATATATATACATATACATATACATATAAAAGTTTAAATACTTGGGGTCAACTGTCCAAAGTAACGGGGAGTGCAGAAGAGAGGTGAAGAAGAGAGTGCAGGCAGGGTGGAGTGGGTGGAGAAGGGTGTCAGGAGTGATTTGCGACAGAAGAGTACCCGCAAGAGGTAAAGGGAAGGTTTACAAGATGGTTGTGAGACCAGCTATGTTATGTGGTTTGGAGATAGTGGCACTGACGAAAAGACAGGATGCAGAGCTGGAGGTGGCAGAGTTGAAGATGCTAAGATTTTCATGGGGAGTGATGAAGAAAGACAGTATTAGGAAGGATTGTATTAGAGGGACAACTCAGGTTGGACGGTTTGGAGACAAAGCAAGAGAGGCAAGATTGAGATGGCTTGGACATGTGTGGAGGAGAGATGCTGGGTATATTGGGACAAGGATGCTGAATATGGAGCTGCCAGGGTAGAGGAAAAGAGGAAGGCCAAAGAGGAGGTTTATGGATGTGGTGAGGGAGGACATGCAGGTGGCTTGTGGGACAGAGGAAGATGCAGAGGACAGGAAGAAATGGAGACAGATGTCCACTGTAGCAATCCCTAATGGGAGCAGCCGAATGTAGTAGTAGATATATAAAACCACACTGATGGTCAAGTGTAATATATATGCTGTCTTTCTCTAGAAAAATACCAGTCACCTGCAATTTCCTTTCGCAAACAAAATATTTCAACTGATTTCTCATCCTTCCTAAAATTGCAGTCTGCCACAGGAAACAATTATGCTCACATTCTCGTCCATGTGCGCGCGCACACACACACACACACACACAATTTGGATGTGTTCCCTAGTGCTGGGTCAGGACCTTTGAGGTCCACTCTGGGACAAAAATTACAACAGTTACCATAGTGACAGAAAATAAAACCATCTGGGCTGTCAATCAATTGTAACCTCTGGCTCCACTATGGGTGGAGGGCTTGGCATTTGAGGGGCATGGGGTAGGTGGGGGCTGCTAATGAGTTCATTAGTAGAGCATACTAACTACCTACCGTACCAACACAGACACATGCTCCACTGTCCCCTGCTTGTATAAATAGCAGCTCTGTGTTATTGACTCAGGCATAGTTTGATTCATTGTGCCCAAGAGATAGCCCTCGCATTTTTAAAGCTCTTTCAAATTTGTACGCATCCTCCGTTTGTTTGCCAGACACTCTGACGTGAGCATCGACTCCACAGTGTTGTGTAATGAAGCATTAAGTCTTTGCTGGCCAGGGTGTAGGAGCTTTTCCCAGGAGTCCAGCATAGAGAAACTCTCATTTTAAACTCTTAGACCCGTCGGCAGGCCCACCAGCATAAATCGACTTCGTTCACGTCAGTCTCACTCAACTTTAATATTTCATGATCTTAAATGAAAACTGAGATTCCCAGGATTTCAATTACATTAATCATTTTAGCTGACAGGGAAATGACAGGATGAGGGCCAACATTTTCATTTTTCATGCAGATGGGGATGCAACAGCACACCTCAGGCTTGAAAATATAGTCCCGACTCCCCGTGGATCAGGTATAGATAAAATGGAGTGCCGGTAGAGCGTGTTCTCAGACAGTGAAGTAAGATAAATATTAAGGACCAGTGTATCAGAGAGAAGGACTTGGAGCTCTGCTACTCAGAAGCATAACAAACTTAGTTCTTTGAGAGGGAAAATAAAGAAAGTTGTGTGGCAGTGAGTTTTTGTTACTGGACATTCAGTAAACCGCCATTACTAAAAGGGGCAAAGGGTGGAGGGCAAAGTATCTGGGAGCTGTTTGCACTGAGGACATATTGTACTTCAGTATGTGACTTGGGGCTAGGTGGCTAATTGAATTTCTGTTTTTTTTTTAAGGCAACATCTCACTCCAATCATAGGGTTTTTTGGGGGGGGGGCTCCCCCCCCTTTTTCTTCCTAATTGTAGCCGCCAAATTCCCCCACTCTTCCGAGCCATGCTGGTCACTGCTCCAACCCCTCTGATGATCCGGAGAGGGCCGCAGACTACCACATGCCTCCTCTGATACATGTGGAGTCACCAGCCACTTCTTTTCACCTGACAGTGAGGAATTTCACCAGGGGAACGTAGCACGTGGGACGATCAAGCTATTCTCCCCAGTTCCCCCTTCCCCCCGAACAGGCACCCTGACCGATCAGAGGAGGTGCTAGTGCAGCAACCAGGACACATACCCACATCCGGCTTCCCACCCACAGACACAGCCAATTGTGTCTGTAGGGACGCCCAACCAAGCCGGAGGTAACATGGGGATTCAAACCGCTGATTCCCATGTTGGTAGGCAACGGAATAGACCGCTACGCCACCCACATGCCCCCCCCCCCCCATTATAGTTTTTGTCATTAATCTCCAGAGTTTACACACTTCCAGATGAAAGATGTTGAGCTTAATTTTTCCAAAATAATTGATTGCTCCACCTTTGACCATATACAGTAAATCTTTGTGCTGATATTGAGTAATCTTGTAATCTCTGTCTCACTCACTCACTCACTCACTCACTCTCTTGCTGTATGTCTTTCTCTCTCCTTTGTACTGATGGGTGAGAACTGAGAAAAAATAAATTGAAGTTTTGAGTCTTCAGATATAAGCTTTGGAATTTTTTTTTTTGTGGATCCCCCCCCCCTTTTCTCCCCAATTGTATCCGGCCATATATCCCAGTCTTCCGAGCCCTCCCAGTCACTGCTCTGCCGCCTCTGCTGATCCGGAGAGGGCTGCAGACTACCACATGTCTCCTCCAAAACATGTGGAGTCACCAGCCGCTTCTTTTCACCTGACAGTGAGGAGTTTTGCCAGGGGGACGTAGCACATGGAGGATCACACTATTCCCCCACAGTTCCCCCTCCCCCACCGAACAGGTGCCCCGACCGACCAGAGGAGGCGCTAGTGCAACAACCAGGACACACCCACATCCGGCTTCCCATCTGCAGACATGGCCAATTGTGTCTGTAGGGATGCCCGACCAAGCCGGAGGTAACACGGGGATTCGAAGTGGCGATCCCCGTGTTGGTAGGCAACGGAATAGACCGCTACAGTATCTGGATACCTGATATTTCATGTGCAGTCCTCTCTTATCATTAGTTTTGTCCATACAGTTCCATTTTTATTTCAGACAAAGCAAGAGCAACAGTGGGCCAACATTCAACCGAATCAGAATCAGAAACACTTAATTTATCATAACATCGTTTCCCCCAGCCCACAGCAGTGCAACACAAAGAACAGCAGTGCAACACAAAGAACAGTTTAATATCACAAAATAGTTTGCAGTTTTGCATGGAATATCACAATTAAAAACCCCAAATAAACATCACACAGCTTGTTTGTGAGCCCACTATGATGTCTCTCCTAAAATCCTGGCAATGAACATCAGAGCCTATGCTTATTTTCCCCCATGTAAAGCAATCCAAAATGTAAATCAGAAACAACTTGGGGGGGGAAATGGCTTGACAAATTGAAATGTGATATCATGATCCCCACAGGATTCAAGTTCTAGCCTGTAAGAACATGCTGTTAAGTAAGGTAGACATGCAAACACAATGTGCAGTTTGGCCTTAACAACAATTCACAAAACACCATCTTTTTTCCCCCAGTGTTTTCATGAGAAATTGATTCCCTCATGTATAAGTTTAAACACGGTTTACCCAAAGTCACTTCTACCACATACTGTAAGCCTGGTCTCAGAAGCCAAATGCATTTCAAGCCAGGGATATGCTATGCAACTTTACAGAGACCTGTCTATTATTTTCTATTCCCTCCACGGATATTGCCAGATGAGATTGAGAGTTCAGCTCCCTCCAACTTTCACCTTTCTGCTGGTGTAATAAGAACTTGATAGAGTTCTATTGATTTCGTCAAAGTGCGCATTCGTTCATGGTTGAAGCTTTTATATGGTGCTTTACCTGCCTAATGTCTGTGTCTGCCTGCCTATCTGACCATTTACACCATGTCTCTCTTCCTTTCTTTCTCTTTTTTTTCCCTCTTTAATTCTCTCTCATTTACTGTCCTCTTCACTGTCATGCTTCGCCTGTTTCTCTCTCTCTCTCCTCCTCTCTCTCTCCACAGAGCAGACCAGAAATGGGGAGAGAATCTATCCAACTCTCATCCTCTGTGGACCATTGGTCTGAAACTAAGAAAATCCTTGACACTGATATCCAATCAGAGGTCGTTAGCCCCAGGAGGAAGGACATTTATGGATGGACACAATAGGACCTTATGGCTACGGAACCAAAGGAGATTCTACCACTGATTGCATTTATTGACTATTGAATTCCAATCTCACGCTATCACAATCAAAACTCACATTGCTTCACACATATACAGTCACACAGTGGAATAGAAAAAGGGTGGAAATCTATACCTTTTCTACTGGATACCTCTGCTGACTTTGGCTGATGTCACCTAGTGGCTCCATCCCTTTTAGCTCCTCAGGGGGCTGAGCATATCTCCTAAGGAGCATGGGCAGGAGGGTGGCTGACCCCGCTAATCCAGTGCCTGCACTGGGGGTGCCCCTGGCAGGGGGGCGATGGGGCCCGTTGTGCAATGTTGGGGTGCAAACCTCCCCGGGACTCCGGACACTCCCCTCCATCAAACGACACAGCAGCCAGCCAACCAGCACACCATGTCAGCTCACCAAGGAAACAGACAAAACTATGACAGCAGACACCGAGGGAGTTATCAAGTGTGATAGCAGCAGCAATTTTCCCATGTCCAAGGAGAAATCTCAGAATGAGATCAACAGCCTGACACAGGACGATATGGGGTCACAAGGATCAGGGAGCGGGATTTACTGCCAGATCAAAACTATACAGACCAATTCCAAGGAGACTAGAGGTAAAAGGGCAGCTCGTTACACCAACGGTAGTGTGGTGGCCCCCGAAGTGGTGGGAGGGGTTGTCAGTGAGACATCGGCTGAGCGGAACGAGCCGGTCCGAGAGAGGAGGAGAGTCCAGTCTCTAAGAGGGGAGGGCCATCGTTCAGCATTAAAGACAGGGAATACATTCACAACTGTGCACGCAACCCCACCTCGCCCCTGTCGAATGATGACAACGTCCTCCCCCCGCCTCTGTGGGACATGTGGCAGGAGGCAATCACAAATACCTCCATGCACAGGGGCCTGCCGAAAGCGACTGGCCAGTCAAATAACAGCCAGTCAGACTCTACCGAATCCTGCTCGGAAACAGTCTGTGGCCACTAATCAGTCAAGAAAAGACTCCCCCCTGACGAACTCGAATTCCTACACAAAGAATGCACACACCACGCAAACTTCCACACACAGAGCAGTCAAGGCCCCTCAGATACCACAGACATCGCACACCATGCCAAAAACACAGAGTTCACATGCAAATTCTGCATCTCAAAACAAGTCAAAAGAGTCTAAGCAACACACAAGGCCTCATTCCGCAGACTTTACCCACTACAAGGACACAGCCACACAAACAACGGACACACAGATGCATAAAGAAAAGAACGCAGGTACCACACAGACAGAGCAAACAAAGAAACTATCAACTGAAGCATCAGTGCTGAATTCAACAGACAAAAATAGGCAGGCTACAGCTAAAAGCCAAAACACAACAGAACAAGCTAACAAACAAACAAACCACAACAGACAGTCATCATTCCGTGTCACCCCGAAACCTCCTCCCCCTCTTCTCATCGACTCGAAACCTGAAATCATCCCTCCTCTACCACCAAAAAACTCCCCTAAGCCTGCTTGCACTAGACCAGCAACCCCTGTAGCAGAGACCAAACAAGCCCAGCAAACCCCAAATGAGCCCAAAGAGACAGTGGCGGAGGCGTCAAAATTAGGCAACTCTACAGAACAGATGCCTGTATCCTCAAATAAACATCATGTGCTGCCATGTAAAACTCATTCCAGCGCTCAGTGTAATGGGGCGCCGGGAGGCTTGTTAAGAGGACATACAGAGGGTGCGCCTGGCGGGCTGGAGGGTCGGTTGCACAGTGTGGAGGAGAACCTGCTCTCCAACCAGGAGAAGATCAAAGTGCTCCTCAACGTTATCCAAGACCTGGAGAAGAGCAAGGCCCTCAGTGAAGGGTGAGAAACATGAGACTGGGAGAAGAGGGAGGGAGGGTGTTGAGAGAGAGACAGAGAGGTTGAGAGAGATTTGAGAGAAAATGGTCATTAGCGGATGTGAGAAACGAATGAAAGGGGGAGAGAGGGGTCTGATGTCACAGCAAGAGAAAGTGTGGAACAGAGAGAGGAAGACTCGAGATGGCGAGACAAAGACAGGAGCCGAGAGCGAGATAAGGCGACGGAGAAAAGAGACGGAATCAGGCACACAATGCCAGAGAGAGACAGATAGACAGACAGAGACAAAGAGGAAGAATCAGGGAAATGCGCAAGTGTTGAGTGCATTTGATTTTTTTATTGCAATGTAAACAAACAAGCTTTCAATCCCAAGGACTAGTTTTCAAATGTTATACCTGTAAAAAAGTATTGCTCTGTGTGTGTGTGTGTGTGTGTGTGTGCGTGTGTGTGTGCTGCCAGTTCCATAAGGAATATACAATACCTGATAGCTCAGAGTCAATACCAGCTGCTTCTCTCATTTCTTTTTATCTGGCATGCTCTATAGGATCTGTAGTCCTGTCGGTACCAGTTTCCCTTGGAGACATGCCCCCCCCCACTCCAACCACCCACCAACACCATGATGATCACAAGTCTCTCTCTCTCTCTCTCTCCCTGTTATCCTTATTGTTTAAGTCTTTTATTATCATTCCCCTTCTCTTGTATGCCCCCTTTGTTCTTCTTCACCTCATGCATCCCCATTTGCTTTTCTAACTCATTACATTTTGATCACAGCCCCCATCTCCTCTGGTTTTACTCATTCCTCTCTACACTTCCCCCTCTGTCGCTCCTCTCCTTACCCCAAACCACCTCTCTCTCTCTCCTTGCTCTCTCTCTCTCCTCACTCCCCCCCCCCCCCTCTCTCTCTCTCTCTCTCTCTCTCTCTCTCTCTCTCTCTCTCTCTCTCTCTCTCTCTCTCTCTCTCTCTATATGTTGTGCTACTGCTTCTTTCACCAAATATGAATCAAGCCTCTCAGCACACATGGCTGTGAATCTTATCCCTTCAGGTCTTTCTCACGTTCTCTCTCTCTTTGTTATCCTCTGCCCTCTCTTCCTCCGACAGCCTGTCCATCACTCTCCCTCACTCTCATCCTTTTGCTGTCACTGTTTTGTTTCCCCCTCCATATCTCTCTCTGCCCACCTGCCTGTCCATTTCCCTCAACCCCTTCTCCCCGTCTCCTTGTCCTTCACCTCTTTCTCCTCACCCTTTCACCTCTACCATCTACCTTTTCTCTCCAAATGTATACCTTTTTCCCCATTTTTTCTGCATCACCTTTCCTCTATTTCACCCTTCCCCCCACACACATTCCTTTACCACAAACATGTAACCCATGTCCCTCTTCCTTTTTGCAGGCAGATGAAAATACTCTACCTACCTACTCCACCATCCATCTATCCATCTATTTCTATGCATCTTTCGACCCTTCCCATTCCTCTTATCCGTCCTTCTCTGACTAGGATTGACAGATCTAATACCAAACTAATCCTTATCAGACTCCCGCTGAGGAGATGCAGTTAATGTTGCACCAGTGCAGCAAGGCTCTCACATCCAGGATGCATATACAGTCTCATACCCCTTTGTGCGTACGTGCATGGTTACGAGTGTTTGTCCTTTTGTGCGAGTGTGTCTCTGCGGGTGGCTTCATATTTGTGGGGATGCCCATGCCTGACACTGGCAAATGCAGACAGACAGGCAAGAGTGAAGGCATGAGACAGAAAGCAAAAGTGAGAGACAGACAGAGAGAGAGACAGAGAGGACAGCGAGTGAGGGAGGACTCGTCATTGACTAGACTTCATGTATTTGATGCCTTGCCAAAAATGGAACTACTTGACGTTTGCTCCCTGTTTTTTTCCCCTTTCTCCTGGAGCGAATACTGATGTCTCCTCTTGTTGTTTCTGCCTTTGATAAAAACTCGAAGGGAAAAGTGATGACAGTCGCATAGTTTCCTCTCCATATAATTAAGATGATCTATTTTATCAGCATTCATCACGAATGGCCTTCATCAGTAGGCAGTTCATAAAAGGGGCAACTTGGTAAAATAAATCTTTTTCAATTACATGGTGGCAAGTGTGGGTTTGTCCCCCCCCCCCTTACAGACTGAAAATCTGCACCATCTTAGGCTCCAGAAGCTTCTTTAACCTTGATAGGAGAGTTATGTTTTATTTGAGAACACTGCTAAATGTGTGCAATGCATCATTTTCAACGCATTCATGTTTACAATGACCCAACATATTTAGCAGTAATTTAGAATGAAAACAGCATCTGTGCGGAAATGTGCTACAGTACATGATGTTTCCTGGCCCGGGTGATATGGTAGATGGAAGTGATTCTTTTTAAACCCCATTCTTTTGTTTCGAAGGACTGGGGTTTGCCACATGTCATCGTTTTAAATTGATATCAGCTGTCAGTCTCAGAGAATTGACCACAGACAATGTGAACGATGTTAACACCCTCTGGGCATTCATGATGTAAAGTGTGCCAAAATGATGCAGTGCCATGATGGAAGCAGATTGAAAACCCATTTGGATGGCATCTGGATAGCCTAGCGGTCTATTTCATTGCCTACCAACACGGGGATCGCCGGTTTGAATCCCTGTGTTATCTCCGACGTGGCTGGGCATCCCTTCAGACACAATTGGCCATGTCTATGGGTGGGAAGCCGGATGTGGGTATGTGTCCTGATTGCTGCACTAGCGCCTCCTCTGATAGGTTGGGGCGCCTGTTTGGGGGGGAGGGGGAACTGGGGGGAACAGTGTGATCCTCCCACGTGCTACGTCCCCCTGGCAAAACTCCTCACTGTCAGATGAAAAGAAGCGGCTGGCGACTCCCCATGTATCGGAGGAGGTATGAGGTAGTCTGCAGCCCTTCCCGCATCGGCAGGGGGCTGGAGCAGTGACCAGGACGGCTAGGAAGAGTGGGTTAATTGGCCAAGTACAACTTGGAAGAAAAAAAGGGGAAAAAAATCCATCCATTATGCAAGCCGCTTATCCCAATTAGGGTCGCAGGATGCTGGAGCCTATTCCAGCGTTCACTGGAGTGAAGGTGGGAAACACCCTGGACAGGTCACCAGTCCATCACAGGGCAGACACGTTCACACCTAGGGACAATTTTTGCATGCCCAATTCACCTGACCAACATGTCTTTGGACCGTGGGAGAAATCGGAGCACCTGGAGGAAGGGGGAAAATAAAAAAACAAAAACACCCATTTGGCACCATGGACAGCAACAAAAATGATGACTAGCTTCGACCGGTACTGTTCGGCACAGGAATGGTCCAAACACAACATGCACTATAATGATGAATACAGCATGTGCACTTTCTCAATGAAGGAACTGTATTCATCGTTTTTTAAGTATGTGAATTTTTATTCGATTTATTTATTATTTTTTCCCCCACAGCCGTTGCTCATACAGAACAGGCCAGGACATTAACAACTGTCCCACCTGCCAGAAGACAGCTTGCATAATCTACAGGTAACCTGATCAAGATAATATGCTTAATGCATTACATAACCAGCCAGCCCCTTCACTCATCATTGTGTGACGCATAATGCACACTCTCGAAACTTCTCCGGCTTCTTTCAATCAGTAGCCTGCATGTCCTTCACTGAGCAGAAACTTTCTCTCATTCTCATTGTTACTGTTCCTTGCTTTCAAGCTTTTATCATTTATTTACCATTTCCATCTCAGCAAATGTCTGCCAAAGTTTTATTTATACCATCACTTTTTAACTGCCCTCTCATCCTTTCCTGTGTGACCGACGCACTCTGCCTCAATCTCTCTCACTCTGTCTCTCTCTCTCTCTCTCTCTCTCTAACCCCCCTCTATTACCCTCTTCTCTCTCTATCCCCCCCTTTCCTCTCTCTCTCTCTCTCTCTCTCTCTGTTCCCCCCTCTCTATCCCCCTCTCTCTCCATTCCCCCTCTATTTCCCCTCTTTATCTCTCTCTATCCCCCCTCTCTCTATTTCCCCTCTCTCTATCCCCCCCTGACAATTATATTGTTCATGCATCATGACTGCCAGCCGAGTCCATGTTATGATGACCTCACATATTTCAAATAGCGTCTTCTGCCCCAGAACGTTATTTACACATTAAAGAATGCTGTGGATGCACAAACGAATTAATTCGGCAACTAGATGATCTGTCTTTTCGTGTTCAAGCTCCCCTGCCGAGTGTGTGTGCCCTAAATAAGTAATTGCATTTTTAGATCCTCAAACACAAACAGAGCGGCACCCCTCACTGCTCGACACCGCGCACAAACTCTCTCGTATCACCTCCACCATAATCGCTTTTCATCTCGTCTTCTCGTTTATGGAGCGCATTCCATCATTTCATCGGCATCATCTCCCCGTGTCTCCTTATTTCACTCCACTAACTTTGAATTGCATTTCTCTCTTTCAACCATCCCTCCCCAGTGCCATCCGTCCATCATCAAAGCGTGCGACCGCTTCTTCTCCACCTCCACTCTCCTTTACCCAAGGAGACATCAATCCATTTTTATGCCTTTTGATTGAAAACTGCAGCTTTCTACCTGTGGCTTCAGCGAGAGCTCTAGCTGAGGAGATGGTTTTTCTTTTCTTCTTTTTTTTGTTA